>NC_092206.1:96971707-97129604 GCF_043381705.1 Parasteatoda tepidariorum
TATATATATATATATATTTTAGACCTATCTGAACTTTTAACTCATAAACATTGCCAAACAGCGCTAAAAATAACTGTCTTAAAAATGGTGAATCGCAGCAGTTTTATTACCACTATATCAGTATTAAGTGTTGTCATCTGACGCAACTTATCAGTCGAATATCTTATCTTTCCTGAATATAAACTTTCTTTTTTGAATTAAATCGAGGATAGAATATAAAGTATCAGTCTTTCAGTTTTTATCACCAAGTTATTCGCATCAATAAAAATTATTGATAAACTCTTTTTGCACTTTATTTTGGTTCTCTTACTTAAAAATTACTTACTAAACTTTAAAAATGAATGCCAGTTCATATGGTAAGTAAAATTTGATAGAATATCCATATAAGAATTTAATTTTATGAAAAATATTTTATATTCCATATTAAATAATTCTACCCCCTGCTCGCTTCGTAAACAATATACCCACCAGATTTATTCAATAATTTCTGTTTAATTGCTGATTGGTACGTCTATATAAAAAGTTTTAATTAAAAGATCCCAAAATGTTTCATTGCATAGACACAGATTTAGTTTCACGGGTTCAATAATCGATTTCATAGGAATTAAATTTAACCTTCTTCTAAAATTTGGATTGTTAAACTGTTAAATTTGTGGTTACTATAAAGACTTGTTAAATGCCTTTCACCTAACGTAAGAGATTATTAAATAATGGCGAAAAAAGCTAGTTCCTACCAATTATTTAGAATTTTATATTCCTTACTTTCACTGTATACTTTGACTCGATGAAATTGTACATAATGCTTATTGAAAATGTAAATGTAACCTATTTAGTTCTTGCTGACTGGAAAACGGTTAATTAGTTAAATACAACTTTAAATTACTTTATCAGAAAATATTTCGTCAAAAATATTTACAGTAAAGAAATTAAACTTTTAGTTTGAAGCCTTTCATTTTGAATATTATTTAAAATAAAAGGAGGGAAGAATACTAAGAAAGGATGATAAATAAATATTACAGGTAAATAGCTTTAAATTAAGGATAAAGATAAATTTAACTGGTAAACAACACCTCTATAAATTTCATTAATTTTATGAGGAAAACACATAAAGAAATCTTGATTTCATGTGAGAAGTAAAAAAGTAAAAAAAGATCATCGAAGGAAATTTATTTGTCAATTTTTATTTTTAACTTAAATTTTTAAAAAACTGTATGAAATGAATTTTATACCAAAACTATATACTTTTATAAAACTATGCTAAATGAAAACAAAAATGTGTACTTTAATTTAGCTATTGTTTTCTAATGTTTTTATTTTATAAATAGTGCCTGGCTATGACAACCATATCTGCGAATGTTTTTTGTCATAACGAGTGAATAAAGAAGGGAAAGAACATTAGAGAAAGAAAATCTATTCATTAAGTAGAAAAAGTCATAAAATCTGCGTATTTCGTCAAAGATTGTTCGTAGTGATAGCTAAATAAGTTATTTTTCTAATTTTGCTGATATTTTAAGTTGTGATAAATATTAAACAGGAATTTCATACATTTATTTAAATTACGTCTAGTAGTAATTAAAACCACTATAAATCAACTACTCTAGTAAAAGTTATTAAATATTAAGTTTACTACCACTTTAAATAAAATAAGAGATTTTTGAAAAAGGTAAGTAATTGGATACCTGAAAGTGATGTAATGTGAGTATCTCGATCCTAAATGATTGTTGAAACGCAGCATTTGCTTACGTTAGCAACTGTTCTTTCCCTTCTATTTCGAGTAAACCAGTCACATCAATAATCAATTCTCTTAAGTGACACATTCTATATTCGTTCACAAAGATTCTTTCCCAAAGATTTCAATTCTCTCACTATATTTTTCTTATTAACACGAAGCCATGTAGAACATTAAAAAAACTAATTATGAATCGAAGTTACCGGGAACGCGAGACATCACGAGACCCGAGATATATCACGGTTACAATAGAATACATAAACAATTATTAAATCAAAGTTCAATAAAAGACGTAGACAAGTAAGAATTACATTTTAACAAATTCAATGTGCGATAAGGTGCTGTATTTAATTAACTTCACGTTAATTAACGTTCTAATTAATGTGGAGAAACTTAAATCGACCTTAACACTCCATCTTGTTTATAAGCTATCAGCTCGCTCTGAATTCATAGAACACGTGTCTATGTATCAGAGATCGTCTTCTTCTAGAGTTATGAGTACCCAATTACAGAATAAGTTGTAAATTAATAAAAAAAATATTTACATGATTTAAATTAGAATAATATATTCTCAGGCGCACCATAGTTTGTGATATAATAAATTTTGAGATGTCAAATTAAAACTCGCTGATTATTTACTATCCTGGTATGTCTATATCGGAAAATAATTAATTTATTCTAAGCCGATGTATTTAAATACCAAATCAAGAATAAATTTAAGGTCGTGTCAAATATACACTACACAAGCGATTTTTTCCTTTCGGTACCTCTCATTGGTATGCATTCTTAGAAAAGTATACCTTTGTGGTTCCCTGATGGCACAAGTAGATTTTGGCATTTAAAATATTGGTAAGAAATAAAGTCGAATTAATTCGAAAATAGTCTTATTTCGAACATTTTTGAATGACTTTTGACCTTCGATGCAAAGCACCACCAAAAGTATATATTTCTTAATAATCACTGACGTGGTTCACTCATTTTACACAAACTATTACCACATGTAAACAAATGCGTTTTTCACAAAATCAGATACTTGCACTTCAAGAAGAAGAAGAAGATAATGGATACCCAGACATGTGGACATATGACGTCAACTCCAGCTGATCGTTTATAAGCAAAAGGGCGTGTTAAAATTAAGCTAAGTTGAGCCACATAAGTCAGAATGTTAATTAACGTGAGGTTGTTTAAATACAGCGCCATATCACTTAACTTAGAATTATTATATGTTTATGTATTTCATTGTGATCATGATATATTTTTGTTTTGTATGCCTGGCAATTTCGATGCATAATTAGTTTTTTTTTTTCATGTTCTACATGGCTTCGTGACTCTCTTTGAGTTAAGTAAGAAATATAGAGTGAAAGATAGGATAGAATAGGAAAAACAGTTGCAAACGTAAGCAAATGCTTGGTTTCAACAACCAATCAGGATCGATATACCCACACAGCGTCACTTGCAGGTATCCCATTCTAGAGGATCTTCTGTATTGAACCCCAAACAAAATAACGCAGTGAATGCAAATGAAAATAAATAACATAAAGAACACTTTACATAAAGAACATATCTTGACAATTTCAACAAAATCAAAAATGTTAAGTATCAAAACCTAGCCAGATTTTGTCTGTCTCTTAATGTAAACAAAGACAAAAAATATGAATTAGGAAATTTCGGAAAAAAACTCGTAACTAAGATGGGAAAAATTGGAATAATTTCTTTGAATTACTAGTCTCCCAAAATAATTTTAAAGGGCATTGTCCCAATTTATCAAGACTAAACACTGTTTCACGATATTACTAATAATACTTCAAGTTTTAACAACATCGTGGTTTATTAAAATAAAAAAATTCGAACATTGGTCAAAATATAATAATGTAAATGTGTATAAAAAAATTAATAAAGCACAAAATACGTAAATTTATTCATCTGTCACTGAAATATTTGGCAAAATGACTAAAATGACAAAACGATGATATTTTTGGTAAAGTAATTATAACAGTGATAAAAAAAATCTTTGGTGAAAATTTGAAATTTATCGAAAATCTGTAACTTGAAAATAATTTGGAAATGAGAGAAGGAAAGCTTATGTGGAAATAATATATCTAAGGAAAGCTTAAGTGTGATGCTAAAATCCCATCATTTTCCAAACTTTTTAAAAAGAAAAAAAATAGTAATATTAATGATTTATTTTACATTAACCCTAAAAAGTAGATTGCTTCAGCAAAATTTAAAGTTAATACAAAAAACAAGAGGTGTTGCGATTTTCTTACATAAGCATAGGAAAGGAGTTGTGAATTACTAATTTCTACCGACAAAAGAGAAGGGGTCCAAAATTGCCAAAAACATGCTTATTTAATATTTGAAAGGTTCCTTCCTGATCTATAATAATATTTTTTTTAGTTCCAGTTTGTAATCATTTAAAATTATTTTCAAAGAAACAGGATATCAGTGGATTTATTTGTTCGACGTGACTGAAACGAAATAATATTTAATTGAGGAGGGGCAACCTCGTTGCGCAGATCAACAGCCGATCCTGCTTTCGCAGTTTTCTTTTGCTGACTGTTTGAATTTAATGTTAATGTAATCTTTATGTTTCTTTTAATGTTCCTATTAGCCTCCAGAACGAGAATGCAACAGTATTGGAAAAACTTTGCTCCGAATTTAGAAAGCATGATGTTGGACAAAAGTGCTTCCATCATTCACAGAGATGAACAGGAGGAAATATGCAGCCTATTACCAAGCATTGAGGGAAAACACGTTCTGGAACTGGGTGCTGGAATAGGGTAAAACTTCTTCCGAAAAGAGAAAAATCTATTTAAATGATGTTCATATATTAACACGAAATAAATTCCTGCACCATTGAAATGTATTCCTTGAAATAATAAGATACATCAGAATTTTAAAACTTATTCTTTCAGCTATAAACTTTACAACATATAAACTTTAATGGTAACTAAATAGAAAGCAAGCTGATTATACAGCGCAACTGGATTTAAATATTCTAATTCTTAAACCCCTCCTCTTAATCCTAACACCTTAATTTGTTTTAAATAATATATAAACTGAATTTTTTTACCAACTAATTTTTCCCCACTCGGAAGTATTTTGATTTCAATTTTAAATGTTTTCAAGAAATGTCTGTGATATTGTCAAAGTTCTTTACGCATTGAATTTGAATAAAAATTTGCCGGCAGCCATTAAATCAACAAACCACCCTAAGTTCGGGGCACTATAGAGCATAGTAATCAGCAGAAATATTAAATTTCATCCCATTTCTGGCATGAGATAGGATGGAAAACTATTCCCAATGTGCTGTACTACTTCCTCACACACCTCTCGAGCCGTATCCTATTGTAATAATTATGTTATCCTTTGGGAAAGATAAGATATGTCATTAATAATTGGTATAACAGTAGGCAGCAATATCGAACTGTTTATGTTTAAGATTCATACATCCATTTATAAAAGGAACAAAAATAAATCAATATAATTACACCGTAACTAGGTTTTTATTTCTGTAAAAATACAAAATTATTCGAGATAAATACTTAACGTATAACTAATTTTTTTAAAACTATTTAAATTATTAATTAAGACAATCAAGCAAAATGAATAATAACCGTAGTGTTGTCAGTAGATAGAGAAATGCCTGACTTTATGGTGCCACATAAGAGAAATATGTATAGAAAAAGAATATAATATTCAATTAACTTAGGGTTACTAAGGGCTTGCAAGGTTTATATACATAGTTTGTTTTAAATAGTTTTTTTAATAACTAACTGAAATAGAAATTTCTTCTTATTTATTATAATTATTATTTTAGTTCATAATGTTCTGATTCTGTTCTTTTGAAAAAATTGTGTTTAATATGATCTTTTGATTACGTAATTGTTATAATCTGATACAGATAATTACAAAAATATTGAGATTTTTAACAATGCTATTTATCAAAGTTTCTGTATTAAATATTTTTTAAATAATTTCTCATTTTGAAATATTTAAGCAGTTTTTCCCTAAGAGGACTTTTTACTTATTTTGTGTCTTGATGACTATGTAAGCTTTTGTTATGAACAAATATGTATTGTTAGCACCTTTATCGCAGCAATTAATTTTTTGTTTGAGTTTAACTAAAGTGTTTACTACTGAAGAAATGAATTTTAACAGTTAATTTGGTAGATTACAAACTTGTTTTCAACTGTTTTTATGAACTAATATTGTTTAATACTTTACATTTAAACAAGTGTAATGTGGAGTACCTATATTTTCTTACAAAAATAATGCAGGTAATATTTTAGCTTGACAATTGCTATATACCTAAGGATTAGAGAAGTTTTTATTTATTAATCAATTATTATTTACTGTCTGTTACGTTACAATTAATTTAATATTTTAAAATTTATGTTTTGCAAATTATTCAATAAAAGTCAAAATTATTATACAAAAAATATCAATCTAATGCAGCTAAGAGCAATTTAAAACTTAAAATATAAAATTATCCTATTATACATATCTCTAAAATTAATTGGGATATTTTTTTTTCCTTTTCAACTAAGTCAACATTCAGCTCTATTTCATTTTTAAAATTATAATAATGATAGCAGAAATACCGGGGTTCGGCAAAATTATTGAAGCACTTCAATACTAAAGCTATCGGAGCAATATTTCTATTGGCAACAAATATTTTGGGAGATTTTACATGGTGAAAGTGTTGGCACAGTTTGAAAGATAATGCTTAAAGCTTTTAGAAATGGTGTTCCTCTTACCCATGAAATATTTGCATCGGCGAAAATGAGTGTCCGAATTTTGCATGTGTAAACATAATAACATTTCCAAAAAACTTAAACATGATCTTTCAAATTGTGCCAACACTTTCACCATGCAAAATTTCTCAAAATAATTGCTGATATTTGAAAGGTTATTTGCAAAGAGTTAGTTTAGAAGTGCTTCCGTAATTTTTTCCAATCGCGGAATGTGTGTGTCAATTTGTTTAGTAAAAACTATGAAGGGTGATTCTAAAAAGATGGGCAAAATTTTAGGAAGTGATAGTACACACCCAAGCAAACAATTTTTATCAAAGAATGCATGGTCGAAAACAAAACGCAAAGGTGCTGGCGCATTTGGAAAGTTGTTTGATGCAAACGTGAAAGCTCCATTCCTGTTGCGAGTTACTGCGCTGCGTTACTTGTCGCCAAGCTTTCGGCCGCTGCAGGGAAAGTTCGTGATATGCCTGGTGTGTTTCAGAATGTTCGCCTATCTTTTCTTCGCCGTTGTACTGCGTGCATAGCCGCTGCCGGCCACTGTTTTGAACACTTATTGTAATCACATGCCATTAAATTTGCTTTTATAACTTAACTTCATCGTTCTTTGTGTGTTTTTGCCTCATATAAGAACATAAACTTTGACGCCCTCTAGCGGTTTTGCGTTTTGTTTTCGACCATGCATTCTTTGATAAAAATTGTTTGCCTGGGTGTGTACTATCACTTCCTAAAATTTTGCCCATCTTTTTAGAATCACCCTGTATAATCAATTTCAAAATAAGGTATCTATGAAACACTATATTAATTAATATACAGTTGGACTTCGATTTAACGAATTGATTAGGACCGACAAATCCGTTCGTTAAACCGAAGCAATTCGTTAAATCGAATATCAATTTTTGTTAAGAGTATGGCATAAAAATATCAATTTAAAATCCCCTTAGATATACAGATGATGAAAAAAAGTGATTATTGTTTACTATGAACTTAATTATAAGTTATACGTTAGGAAATCAACTTTAAAATGATCTTAATTCTTTAATGCTACTTGTTTTTAAAATTTAAAATGTAATAAATACATATAATTACACACTTGGATTAGGGTGTAAAATATTCAAAGTTTAAAGTGCGAAAAATTCAATGCTTCATTTTTATGTACGAATATTTTTCCAGTGATTGCTTTTCTTTTAATCATAGCTAAAAATTCGTTAAATTGTAGCATTTTAGCATCCTTTTTGTTAAAATATTCGTTAAATCGGAGAATTCATTTAAGCACGTTAAATCGAGGTTTGACGGTATTTATTTTTATAAAAAAAACTAGGTATTATTTCATTCACTGTTTGTTTAAGATAATTTTTATAAATTTCCTCTGGCAATTTCAAACCTCTAGTATTTCTAACTTTCTCTAAACAAACAGTTTATGATACAACAACATAATATATTTATAATACAAACAGCATTAAAAATAAAATTTATAATTTATTGGCTTTATTGTGTGAACTTCTGCATTTTGTAATGATACAATAGTTAACAAAACTAATATTTTGGAAAAAAAATTGCTATCGATTATTGCCTCTATTTATAAGCATAAATACTAGTAGTATCTTTATAGATATACAGGGGTTGGACAAAAATATGGAAGCACTCCTATACTAATTCTAGATGAACAATACTTCTTTTAATAACAAATGCTTTGGAGGATTTTTTTACATGGCAAAACTGTTTGCACAATTCGAAAGATCGTGCTCGAACCTTTTTAGAAATGATGTCGTAGTAACCGATGCAGAATTCGAACCGACCAATATAAGGAGAAGTTAAATACTTTTTTCAAGTCTAATGCTAGCAATCTTGAAATCACCTTCAAAGGATACTAAAATTTATATTGGAATGCATTTTTAATTGTAGTGATAATAAAACAGGAGAACTTTTCAAATATTTTTATATTAATTTGTTCAGTGCAAATTTTGCATGTGTGAAAAGGACCTCACTTCTAAAAGCTTCAAACATGATCCTTTAAATCGTGCCAACAATTTTGTTATGTAAAATCTTCCATTGGCTGCTAAAAGAAAGATTGCTTACATTAGTATAAAAGTGTTTCTATAATTTTGTCCAATCCTTGTATGTCACTTTATAATGAAATGTATTTTTAATATTTGATGCTTTTTAATTTTGTACTTTCATTTTTTATGCATTGTAAATTTATAGATATATAAACATAATCTAGATAAATATTAGATTAAAAAGTTTATTATAAAACTAGTTAAACATTAATAACGAGTATTTGTAAGAGAATATTTACTTTTCCCTAAAAACATTTGTTAATGAATGTTTTAAAGTTAATATAAAGGCAATACTGTATTTATATTTATTCACATTAATATTCAGACAGAATGCGACTTTTATGATTGTTTCATTAATTTCCTAACTTATGCATTCAACTGATTAATTTAAAGCACTATGATAAATTTAACAAAATGTTTGATATAAAACAAATTAAAATCATGACTTTCCACTATTACATCTAAAGTATCACTAAAAATAGTACATAAAATTTGTTAATTCAACGAGCAATTTTCCTTTTTTTTTAAAAATAGTTTTCTTGTTCAGAAAACTTTGTTAACTAAATTAAAAGAAACGCTACTGCGGAAAGAAAGAAAACTTCACCTAGTGCTGTTACGTCATAAATCAGCGCTATTGACTTCTCGTCCAAGAGACGGTGATGGAGTTAGAAAATCAGAATATGATATAATTTTAAATTTTAGTATGATATTTGACTTTTTATGAAACTTTATGGAAAATGAAATAACTGGGAAACCATTTTTCATTTTTTTTCTAAAAGAAATATGATATATTTTAATTAAATATCGAAAAAATTATTCTTAATACATCCTTTTCAGACCATCTGGCACTATCCAAGCACGGCCTGGAAATTGTTTTAAAGTGCTAGCTAAATTTTGAAAAATATACATGCATTGTAAAATAGATATCTGCAAATATTTTTACTTTAATAAACTGTTTACTACACGAGTAAGCAGTGCGCATGCGTCGTCATTGTATGCGTTGTTATGGCTACCGCTGCTGTTTATTTTTGAACAGTGCGAAAACTTCAAAACTGATTTTTTTTTTTTAAATTAATTGAAAGGTAGTTTTATGAAATTTTAGGCAGATTTGAGAAAAGTTCCTCATCCCTGTACCCCTTCGGTACCCTATTTTTGGTGAGGTATCCCAATATATGCCTTGGGTCTGAAAAGGTTGTGAGAAGGCGTTAAATGTTTAAAAGAAATTTCAATTTAGCTAGCTTTCAAAAGATTGTAGCATGATTAATAATTTTGTCAGATGCGTTTGAATTATTTATACATCAAGGTGGAAGACATTTTTCAAAGAAAATTTCACTTAAATTCAACTAATTTCTTAAAAAATTATTTTTCAGGCGATACACTGGACTGTTGGCTTCTGAAGCAGACCACGTGACAGCAGTAGATTTTATGGAAGAATATATAAACACCAACGAAATAAATAATACAAATTTATCGAATATCACATATATTGCAGCGGATGTACTGGATTTACAGTTACCTGCTAAAAAGTAAGCGAAACTTTTGTATTAAGTATTTTTATTTAATCATTAGCTAGTGTTTGGACTTCCATTGCCCGGTGGTCTCGCCACTTAGCAAAGCACTTTGTATCGTGGAAATTGCGCGTTTGAATCGACCTTTAACCCTGGATGCATTTTTGGGATTTCATTATCTAGTTTGTACTATCTGTTTTTCAATTTGACTATTGCTTATAAACCGTACTTGGTAGTGGGCACAAAACCCTGTAAATGTGTGTAACAATAAAACAAAGCACTCATTCCCCATGCGGAGGACCGGCATAACCTGGCTGGTAGGGTGTTTGGAAATGCTCTAGACGTCGTGAGTTAAATCCCAACAAAATAGTGAATAGTGCTCAATAAATCTATCGAAGTCACAAAGTCCTCCAAGTTCCCATAACAAATCAATACTGGGGGGGTACTGGATCGGAGATTGATCTAATTCAGGTCAAAATTACGATCTACGGATGGATGGATGGTGTGTAAATGTGTCCTCTTGTAAAACAGGATGTGACGTACATATGTTGTCACCGGATCATCATCAGGGATGTTTCCCAAACAGTCGCCAATAACCCACTGTGCAGCTCTGGTGCGAAGTAAATAAAAATACCGTACCGTACCTTCTCCAAACGGTGCAAAAAAAAACACCACACTAAATAAATCAGTATTAACTAACACTGCATAATAATGTTCACAACTGAAAAGCAGAATAAACTGAAACAATTGAAAAGTAATTATGCCTCTGTGGTTACTGAATTGGAGATTAATCGTTCTCTGGTTCAGGTCAAAATTACGATCTGTGGATGAATGAATAAATGGATGTATGTTTGGGTCTGCCCTATAAGCGGGTGTGACGTATGGGTGTGGCAGAAGTCGAATTCTTGCCCATAGAATTCGAAAAACAAGAACAATCGCACCCCTTGCCTTAATGGCCAACGGCAACAACATTGAAAATTAACCGAATAAAACCAATTAAAATTATTAGATTTTTCGATTTCAATTTTTTATTCTAAAGAAAAAGCTAATATAACAAAATTTGCAGCTCCTTCTTAACAAAATGGACACCAGTCATGAATCTCATGCTATGAGTGGATCTGTGATTAAGAAATGTGTTGTGGCTATTATTTATTTTGATGATTGTGATATGAGGCGTCGGATGTAAAGTGAGCGGCTATGGGGCAGAATTTTGTATCTTTTTTCTGTAGTTTTCGAATTTTTGAATATTTGGTTGAAGTTAGCTGCATTGCATTTTATGACCTTGTCAAAGAAATCTGTATTTAATTTTTGAATATATAGTGATAAATTCGGGATCTTGAGGTTTTTATGAATATTTGTATTTCTGATGAACCATCTGGCACAGGGGATTTTTCTTGGTATGTTGTTCTGGCATTGATTGAGCTTTTTCATGAGGAATTCTGGTATGGTTGTCCAGGCAGGTGAGGCATATGTGAAAATTGGTCTAATCATCGAAGTATGTAGCAGTTTTCTTAGTTTTAATGATACATTCTGATTGTAGATGAGTGGTTGGATTATTATTGCTGCTTTATTTTCTTTATACGTATTTTTAATATGATCATTCTCGGTGAGTTTGCTGTTTATTATAAGGCCTAGGTAGTTTGCTTTTTTGACTATTGATATTTGTATATTGAATGTTGAATCTGTATGTTTGTATGTTGAGATTTGTCTACATTTGCAACTACTTTCCATTTAACGCACCAGTCTTCTATTTCGTATATTTGATCTTGTAATTTCTGCAATGCTATATTTGAGTTTCTGGATTTAGTGATGATTCCTGTATCGTCTGCGTAGAAGGCTGTAATACTATTGTAGTCTGCTTTATTCATTGGAATATCATAAGTGCATAACATATATAATATCGGTCCAAGAATGCTGCCCTGAGGTACTTCAGTTGTGATATTTCTTTTTGATGATTTGCAATTTTGAATGGATACTTGGAAGGTTCTGTTTTAAAGATAGCAGGAAAGTAATTTGATGAGAGCAGGTGGAAAGTTGAGTTGCATTAATTTAAATATTGTGCCAGTGTGAGAGACTTTGTCTAATGCTTTTCAGATGTCTATCATTAAAAATGTTATTGTTTCTTTGTTGATTAGAGCTCTGTCTGTATAGTCTATTATACGAACTAGTTGTTTTGTAGTATCCAGTTTTTGGCGGAATCCGAACTGCACGTCAGGAAAGGCTGTGAGTAGTGACTTGATTCTATTATATATGATCTCTTCGTATATTTTTCCTTGTATGTTTAAGAGGCTAATGGGTCTGTAACTCTCAGGGAAGCTTGGATTTTTATTTTTATCTAGAAATAGAGCGAATGATGCGATTTTCCAGATTTGAGGATAATAATTCAGAGCAAGGCAACTATTGATAATATGGATGATTTTCTGTTTATAGTTGAGACGTAGCAGTTTTATCATTTTATTTTTAATTCCATCCTCACCTGGTGCTTTGTTGTTTTTTAAATTACGGTTGACGTTGCAGATTTCTTCATTATTTGTAGGTTCTATTGCTTTAGGGATAGGAGGATCTTGGTGGAAATTGTTTACTTCTCCTGTGATTAAATTATGATGGTTTTGATCTGAGTTAGGATTTGGTGAAAACTGGTTTTAGGGGGGAGTCTGCAAATATTTCAGCTTTATCTTCTATTGTGTGCACTGTACCAGATTCATCATCACCACGACCGAGACCCATTTGGGTTGCTTCTTGCTTATATAGAAATCTGATACATGATAGATGAATATTTTTTTAAATGAAGTGGTTGCGAAATAAGAAGAACTTCAAACTGCTTTCATGGGAAGTTTGCAGTGAAATTGAATGAATATTTTCGGTGGACATCTGGAAGATCCACCAATCGAAAATTGGCATGAACTCTTCGGACAATCCAAAGTACAAACTTTTAATTTTTTCCAGATACGTACTGCTTATATGGAAATCGTAATTTTTCCAAATTAAAACCGCTCTTCTGAACAGTTTCAAAATTTATCTTATCACTGCATTGCCCTAAATCTTCAAGCATTTTAATGTTCTTCATAAATATTTTTTAATATAAGTATTCGATCTAATTTTGAAAAGAGCTATTCAATAAATGTAATAATTTAATCTCATTAATATAGATTTGGAGCAGTATTCAGCAACTGGTTGTTAATGTACCTCACGGATCAGGAATGTGTGGCACTTCTTCAAAAGATTCTTCATTGGTTGGATGACAGTGGATGGCTCTTCTTTAGAGAATCGTGCTTCCATTCTTCAGGTAATTTGTTTTAAAGCTATGGCTAGTTTATTGCCTTAATAGACAGCTGGAAAAACAGTTTCATTTATAATATATTTTCGGGAGGAATAAAATATCTGTTACGACTTTGCCTTATTTAGAGTCTTTACATACGTATTTTTATATTTATGTCTGAAATCTCTTAAAACAATGAATTTTCGTTAACCCTTAGTAAAATTTACCACAGGTTTGCCATAAAAAAAGTACCGTAAAATATCCCTAATGAGGTTTTGCCTATGGTAAAATTTTACCGTACAATTTTGCCCTTAACCTATGGCAAATTTTTTACTATATTGATGTAGCAAATTTTTTACCATATGCGTATGGCAAATTTTTGTCATACATATATGGCAAAAGTGTATGGTATAATACTTTTCCATTACTTTGCCATACGCCTATGGTACATCCCTCTAAACACACCGTAAGGCTATGGTGTCTCATTATAAAATGCCATACAAATTTCTATGGTTACCATAGCCTTATGGTGTCTTGCTATATGAATACTATGCAAATTGCTATGG
The DNA here is from genome assembly GCF_043381705.1 of Parasteatoda tepidariorum. Taxonomy (NCBI): domain Eukaryota; kingdom Metazoa; phylum Arthropoda; class Arachnida; order Araneae; family Theridiidae; genus Parasteatoda; species Parasteatoda tepidariorum. The sequence continues at coordinate 96,985,584 of NC_092206.1, forward strand.
TAACCATATACTTATGGAGTCTTGTCATATAAATTTCAATGGTTGCCACAGGCTTATGGTATATTACCATATAAATTTCTCTGGTAGCCATAGGTTACCATAGATTGCCATAGGTATGTGTACGGCAAATTTTCCCAAGAAAAAACTCAATTGAAAGTTAAAATAAGGTTTTCCCAAACACAGTCTTTTCGCCATTAATTGCTTTTTCTCAATCCAAAAACAGTCTCGTGTGTAATTATCTGTAGCCATACAGTCACGGACATGCTACTCCTTCCGAAAATCAGATTTTCCTTATTTCCGGCTTCTTACATAAGACGCTGTCGTTGATGAGAGCAATATTGTTTTCAACCCCAAAAACAGATAAAATTGGCGGCAAAACCTTCCTATCTTGTTTTCGCAATGAACAAATGTCCGTTATTACCAAGGCCTAGTAACAAAGGCGATGTCAGTAGCTACTAAAAATGCAAGAAGTGTAGAATTGTTGTTGTTGCTTCGTATGCCTGTTAAGGCAGAGGGGTGCGATTGTTCTTGTTTTCCAGTGGCGCCATCTATAACCAAGAATTCGACTTCTGCCACACCCATTCGTCACGCCCGTTTATAGGGAGGACCCATTCATTCATCCACAGATCGTAATTTTTGACCTGAATCAGAGAACGATCAATCTCCAATTCAGCACCCCCAGAGGTATTGATTTGTTATGGGAACATGTAGGACTTTACGACTCGACAGATTTAACGTGCATCAGTCATCATTTTACTACACGGGGAGTTTTCAGCCGGCGGGGTTCGAACTCACGAGCTCTCGGACATGGGCCCAGTGCCCTACCAATCAGGCTATCCCGGCCCCAACAGTAGAATTTATTTAATTATTTAAACATAACTACCACCATGACTTGCATAATGCAAATTTATTATATTTAACACTGTTTTTCGGAGCTCTTTCGCCAAGGAAAATAAAAAAGCCATAGTTTAGCTGCCTTACACTTGAAGCAATTCGATTACTTTAAAATATATTTATATATTATCTTGCCGTAAAGAGTTATCTGAGCTTTTTAAGCAGACAAATAACTTATACATTTTAAAAGTCATTAAAGTTTTTTTTTAAAATTTTCAATTTGGAGACATTTTTCTACCTACATGAAAATTATCAAAATCACTGCCTTATACTCAGTTTTAACAAATTTTTATGAGTCCAGGTACTGCAGCATATAAGTTTCTAAATATTAAAAAACTTAGCCACAAGCGCTTTTCATTTTCACAAAATTGTATCATTTCTCCATATTGACGTTTTGTGCCATTTTCAAAATAAACGTTAGGCTAAACTTGACGTATCAGTCATGAGTAACAATTGCAAACTCACAGAAGTTATAAAAAAAGCATATTATTCTCAAAAAAGCATCATTTCATATTACGATGGAGCCTTCGAAAAATATTCTTTGAATTTACTTTCACTAGTAAACTGAAAAAAACATGCTTGAATCGTTACTAATTTTATTCTCTTTTAATAAATTCTTTCCGTTAACTTGTCTCCACTTTTCGCATTTTTTCGGGTATCCTTGAGTAACAATTAATTTCCTGAGCTGTATCTTTGCTGTATCCTTTAACATTGCTGCATCCTTTACAGGAAATATTCTTGTATATACATTATAACTCTTAATAAATCTTGGTAGCCGAGGTTTTACTAATTTCTTCCGAAGACAAGGTAATATGAAAGGGTTTTACTGAATGGATGAAAGTCTCTTTCAGTGGTTCTGTTAATTACCACTTCTTTCTAAAAACTAATTCTTATTTCACGGATTTGTTATATACTGTATCTTAGGGCGGGGGTAATGCCTCGGGGGAGTCGAGGCAGTCTGCCACAAAAGCCTCTTCTCTCTCTTAAATTTGTTTGTTTAAATCTCGCTTCCTTATTTTAACTCAGTAAATGTTACTGAACCCCAACTTTCACCATTCAATTGCTCTTCGGCAATTTATTATACATTCCCACTCAGATGAATTAGTTTGAGGCCCTCGCAGCGCTGATGCTAAGATAACTACCACATATGAGTACGAGATATTTTATCTGAAAAAATAGCTAGATTAAAAATAGTTAAATTCGGATAGACGGTTAGGAAAACTTTAAAAAATGCCCTGTTTAACTGTTGATTCACAACCATATTAAATATTTTGGATGCCAGATAGGGAGGGCAACTGCTACACTTTCGGTACAAGATTTTATGAAGAAGATATTTAGAGACTATAGCACTTTCATAATTAATTTCGCCAATTTCACTTTAAAAAAAAGTCGTGATGGCTCAGGGGATGGAGCACTCGCCTCCTAATGTGGTGAACCAGATTTAAATTCCAGCGGTGGTTGGTTGGTACGAATTCTGTTCCCGGTTCACACCGACCACAGTGCTGACATAAAATAGTGGTGGCCTTATCATGGGCTAGATTCTCCTTGCCGCCGGACCGAGGGAGATATTCGTGATTTTCCTCTCCATGTAATGCAAATGCGGTTTAATTCCCTCAAAAAGTTCTCCACGAAGGCTAATTTGTCCAAATGCTTGATCCAGGAGTTCCCTTGTTTTTGGGTTTGATTCAAAATTACAAGGCTACGGAATTGAACATTGATAATGAGCTCAGAATCAGATCGGCTGTTCAACAACAGTTACAAAATAATATACTTTAAAAGAGTCTCTAAAAAATAAGACGAACAAAATATGATGCATGAATATTTGAATTATTTAATTGTGCTATTACAGGCACGTTCAACTGATGTATCTGCCAACTCTTCCGGAAATTTCAAAATATTTTATTTTTATATTTAAAATGATAGCGAAATATTTGCTTTTATATTTCATTATTTTATTTTATTAAGAATGATTTAAACTATCACTAAAAATGAATAAATTAAATATCTATATACATTCCATTATAATCACTTGCTGATGCGATTAAACTCTGATATAATATAAAGAATATATTTGTTTGTAATTGATATTTAAATTTGCATATAACAACTACCACTTTCTAAAATTAATATTCGAAAATGCAAAAGTTGGCAGATATGGAAGTTTAAAAGAAATAGTGAGTGTATGTATTTTAACTGTCAATAAGTTGTAATAGTTACTGATAGTTTACTTCTTTTAAAATAGACAGGAATCTAGCTTTCTCGGTGAAGAAAATAAATGGAAACTATTTCATTTGAGCTTTTTTCGCGAGAGGTAAAATATACGTTACTGTCTTCATTACAACGTCATAGCTGCCAACTTGTACTGCTTTTTCTTCAACAATGCAACAACAAGTTGTAAATATTTAATTTAGTAAGTTGTAAAATATGTCACAACTCAATTAATGTCATAATTATTATTTTATTTTATTTTATTTTACGTTGAGCAGTCAGCTCAATTCTGAGTTCACGACTACCAATGTTCCACTCCGTTGCCTTGTAATTTTGAACCCAACCTAGAAGACAAAGAAACTTCTGGATCAAGCATTGGAACAAACTAGTCTTCGTGGAGAACTTATTCATAGAACTAGTGTCGTATTCGCGTTACATGGAGGGGGAAACCAAGAAAATCTCCCACGGTTAGCCCGACGACAAGGGAGATAGNCAGCAAGAATTAACAGAGCGCCCTTTTGCAGAAGCAAATCTCAAAGCTCCACAATAACTGCATTTTGAAAACATTTTGCCAAGACTATGTTTTGCCACTTTGATAGGTAACAATTTCGATAAATCACCAGCAAACTCATGTTGTTTTGATTTTAAAATAGGTGGATTAGGATTTTGGTCCATATCATTGTCAACATTGCGAAAGCGAATTGGTACAGTGTGCATTCCAACCACATTTTCTGTATTTACAGGTCTGGTTTGATGTGGGCAAATGAAAGTCGATGTTGTTGCGACTGTGTAGCAATTACACACATTCTCTTTTAGCTCAACCTTTGTTAGTTTAACTTTTTTTTTGTTAGTTGAATCATCATTAGGTTGTATAAGCAAAAGAGCATTATTTTCTTCTATACTATGAAGTTTACGTTTTTCCCGCTTTCGATTAGCTTTCGCATTGAGTTGCGACTTTTTAGTAATGTTAGGTCTTTTCTTTTTAGGCATTACTTGTAAATAAACAAATCGAATTAAGATTTAAAACCAGATTAAACTTACGAATTAACGTTTTAGAAAACAAATAATCAGATTAATCAATATATCAATACGAAATAAGTTGAGATGTTGTAAAACTGAAGAATGAAATTCTAACTATTTTGTGATTGGTTGCATCTCTGAAAAAGAAAATTCAGACTTGTAAATCGCTTTTTTAAGCTTGCCGTTTTCAGACATGTGATTGGCTGTTGTGAACGGCGGTTATTCTTCATTATTAACTGCAAAATCGTGCTTTAAAACTAAAATAAATAAAAATTTAAAATTATGTAAAAGATTTGAATGCCCTAAATGTCTTCCCTGAAAGATTCTGAATGAATTGATTCCTTAATCTTAGGTTTTCATCACGTAGTTAAAAAGTTTTTCAGGGGACAAAATTAACTGCAAAAACTTTTTTTTAGAATAGAGAGATAATTCATCAAGCTTTTATGACTTCAAACTTTTATATTAGCAGTATTTACATGAATAACTCATAACGGAATTCCTGCAAGTGACGTAGTGAGGGTATCTCGATCCTGATTGGTTGTTGAAAGGTGGCATTAGCAATTGTTCTTTCGATTCTATTTCGAGTAAGTTTAGGCTCAAGTATCAATTCCCTTAAGTGACACATTCCATATTCTTGCACAAAGATTCTTTCACTATATATTTCTCACTTAACACAAAGACAGGCATAAAGCATATCAAACAATTACTGTAAAACAGTTTTTTAATGCACCAATTCAGATTTAAATATATTGTTGTAGTTTATTTTCAAAAATATTTGAATTATTTTTATTTTATAAAATGTAACTAATTATAAATTTAAGTTTTTAAAAAATCTTTGTAAAATCAAAAAAAAAAAATAATGATTTAAATCAAATAATTGATATTTGTTTCTAAAAAAATCTCAGAATTAGTTTCAGAAAATAATGGGATACCTGCAAGTGAGGTAGTGTGGGTATCTCAATCCTAATTGATTGTTGAAAGGGGCATTTGTTTATGTGAACGTTAGCAACTGTTCTTTCCATTCTATTTCGAGTAAGCCAAGCTCGTCAAGTATGAATTCTCATAAGTGACACGTTCTATATTCTTTGGCAAAGGTTCTTTCACAAAGATTTCTTTCACTATATATTTACACAAAAACTTATATTTACACGGAGCCATATAGAACATAAACAAATTAATCATGCATCTAACTTGTCAGGAATACAAAACAAAAATATATCATGGCTACAATAAATATATAAACATATAATAAATCTAAATTAAGTAAAAGAAATAGACGAGAAAAAAACTATAAATCAACAAATTCGATGTGCGATACGGCACTACATTTAATTAACTTCAAGCTAATTAACATTCTAACTGATGTTTAGAAAGTTAACTTAACTTAAACGCTCCATTTTGCTGATAAACGATCAGCTGGTGCTGACGTTATAGGTGTGCACATGTGGAGGTATCGGTGATCTTCTTCTCAAGTACCCAATTGCCGCCTTTCACACTTTATATCAAAATATTTTCCGAGCCGTAACAAAATGTGCGCTTCAATACTGGGTTCTTGATTTAACCCTTTTATTGCCACCTTTTGATAATAATGCTAGAATAATAATTAGAATTTTATTTCCAGGTGAGATTGATTTATAAAGAGTAATCATTTTACTTATTTCCTAATGGTGGGAAGATGGGAGGGATTTTCAAAATCTTATACCTACTATAAAGAATTGGTCTCAAACTTGAATTTCTGTTCTCATAAATGACCGAGTTTTTCTGTGTTTATAACAACAAATAAATTCGATGAATGAAAGCGAAATTCCCAAGAGAAAGCAGCTCTCTAATGTTGTTCACGCTTCTTTACACCACGCTTTCCTTCACTGTCACTCATATTTATGTAAACAAGGCAGTGCGTTGTTTTTTTTTCCTGATGTTATCAGCAGATAATCCCACAAATCCTAGGTGAGAAAGTAGAATCCCATTTGCACTTAAAAATGAACGAAGTAACTGAAAAATGTACTTCTCACTATCTCATAAAAGGTCATTGAAAAGGAACTTAGTACCTTTAAATTAAGTCCACATTCTACACAAAAATCCAGGTAATTATAGGAAATTGTTAAATGTGTAGTGAATTGAAAACTTAAAATATTCCTTGTTGCTTAACTACTAATGAGTAGATTATTTTATTACAAGAAGCGTTGACTATTATGTTGATTCACATGTGCTAGACTCTCTTTGTAAAGGTCGGTTCTTTTCGTTAAAAATAACGGCACAATTGTTTCATTATAAGACTTAATTTGTTTAAATGAAATAGTTTCCTTAACCATAATATATTATTAGCAATATTATTAATATTTGATCTGAAGCAGGGCTCGCAGTAACCCACCAATTGAGTTAAAAGTGGTGCAAAAAATTTTATGCTAAAAAATTTATTACTGCGGTTAACGTTTCTAAAGAATTCATTACTTTTATACTTTTAAGTACATTCACTTTCTTACTTTATTTACAAAAATTGAGCACCTGGGCCGCGTAGTGGCCCCTATCCCATACATCTGGAAATTTACAGAAAATTTCTAGTAAAAACATTTTGAATTTAGCAGTCTATGTGGTAGCTAATATAGGAAAACAAGCACTTTGCTTGAGTAAATATAACAATTGAGAGAATATCTGATTCATCGAATCTAAGTTGGCATATATAGATATTAACATATATTGACAAATATTGACCTATATAAATATAAACATAATTTGATAACCATAAGTTGACATATATAAATATTAACATATATTGACACATATTTCACTATTTAAATTTCAATATTTAAACTGTCACATATATTGAAAGTCTAACATTCAGAGTTCAATGTTGATATGAAAAGTAAAAGTCCTGAATTGAAATAAAAACATCACTGAACTGGAGAGGTCTCCCCTAAGTTCCTCTGTAAAAGACAAGGCACTTCTTCATTTTTTAAAAGGTCTTGGAGCTCTTTCACAAGTGATAAAAGTCTGTGTGCTAATTTAGCTGGTGTGGAAGCAAAAGCACGAGGGCTGTTTCTGCTGGAGCGAGTCTAGCACCCCGTATAGTTTGCAGTGTGATTTTAAATACATTTGTAAAAATCTGACTTGTAAAAATTATTTAAATTTAAAAGGTTGCGAATTCAGAGAAGGATTTATCTGCTTTGATGATTAGTGTGCTAACGTTTGAATGTTGACAAACAATTGGAGGCACTGTTGAAGCGTTGTTTCTTATGCCACTTGATCTAGTCCTTAGCTAGATGAAGTCCAGAAAGTCGCTCACTCTCATAAAATCAAGAACTTGCACAGGATTTTCAAAGAGATCACTATAAGGAGCTTCTGTCTGCAGAAGACTTTGGACGACTTGTCTGATTTTGTCCATTCCCTTTATGCCTTTGCTGGGTAAAATCAACTGGCCTTCAAGCCTTGGGTGACCCTGCCATGAGGAAAAATCTTCAGGCGTGCATCGCCCATTCCACCCAGGGACACCACTCCCGTCATGATGAGGCAGCATAATAGGACTTGGGGGGGATACTGTTGAAGTAACAGCTCAATGCTTTGACAAAGCTAAAGTGGTAGATAATAGAAGAAAATATCCACCAGTTGAAACATCACTATTTATTTTAAAAGTGCTACCCTAAAAAACAAAACTAGTACTTTCGAAGTAAATAGTAATATCTAGTATTTGCACAGAATTGTTATCATCCCTATTTTTATGAATTTTTTCCTGACATAGTTACAAAGGATAACTTTTCTTCCTATCTATGTGTTCCTTGAAATAATTCATTTTGTCTCTTTCAAGATTTGCATAGATAACCGCTTTCCTTATAATTTAAAAAAAAAAACTGCAGGAAAAAACTTACTTTTTTATTCTATTATTGAATGATCAGAACAGGAACAGAAGAGCGAAGCACAATATGTAGACTTAGCCCTTACCGATATCGATTGGTCAAACTGAGACCCAGGAGAAATAAAAGCTAATATTTATTATTACGGAGAAGATCAAAGAGTGTAAGAAACCCATTTCAATAAAACTTGTTTTCCGGATGAAAAATAAATACATATATACATACATGCATGCATATATCTGCCAGCTACTATGCTTATTAAAAAATATTTTATTGAGTGGTAAATATTTAAAACTAAATATCCCAGAATTTTTGGCTGTGTACCTGGACCGCGACCCTATCCCATCCATCGTGAATTTGAGTTCTGTTTGTTTTAGATCCTTGTGGTTAGCAGGCAGTGGGGTTGCTTCATATTCATTTCAAGCATTCTGCTTGAATAACTAAGGATAAATGAGAATTATAAAAGTAGTTCTCGCTAAACTATATCTGCTTCAAAGTTGTAGGCGTAAAAATATGTCAGCATGAGGAAAAACTATGTATATGGAACAAAGTGCAGAAATGCTAGTTTGCCACGCTTTGTAAAAAAAAAAATCCGGAGGTAACGAAATTTAAGTTATTTTTAGTTTAGTATTTTTCATTTAAGTAATTTTTCCACCACTACGCATCAAAAATTCGAAGTGTCGTATGAATTGCAACTTTATTGCAGTTATGTCTCCTTTTTCCTAAACTATCAAGTAAACACTCATAGTCTAAAACAAGACAATTCATCGGCACCACAAGGTATGCGAGCAACCCAAATGGATCGCAGCAGTGTTGACGATAAATCAGAAACTTGAAATGGGATGAGCAACCCAGAAACGAGTGGTATTACCAGGACGCCTGAGTCATCTCTATAACAAAGTCAAAGACAAGATATTTGCCTGACTATAGCTTATATAAAATTTTCTTTGTCGTTGACAGACTTTTGTCTATCTCGTGTAAATATGTCAATAGTTGCATATATTTTCTCGATCATTTTATTACACCTGCGTAAATGTTAATATTAATCTGACCCCTGTAAATATTATTATATTCTTATCTAGTTTAATCTCAATTATGTTTATTTTCCTATCGATTTTATCATATGTTCAACCGACTGGTTTCTCACTCATGACTTTACTATTTGGTACTTGGCACCCCCCCCCCCCANCTCCGGTTAAGATTCTTTTGAAGTAGCGAAAAACATGAGATTTTGAAATGGAGAGCAGGAATTATTTTAACTATGGAGCACACAAAATATTTTAAGGTAGGTAGGTACTTTGTTTGCACTAAAGCTGCACTGTGAGCTATTGGCGACAGTTTGGGAAACATCCCTGAGGATGGTCAGAAGACCTGTCATCACAATTTTGAACCTTTGCTGAGAGGATGGCACCCCCGCTTTGGTAGCCCGACAACGTGCGAGAGAAGTAGAGCACTTTACGATGAAACAGTTTAACGAGGACCGATATCGCGCACCCTCGGTCCCTACACAGACTGATCAAAGTGGTCACCCACCCGCTTAGTGATGTTTGACTTCGGTGTTCTAGTAGGAAACGTGTCTTTAGGATCAGTTCACTACAGGACCTTAATATTTTAAAAGAATATATGAGTGAGGGCTTTTATGCAAATATATAAATATAATTTATTATTTGTGATTTTCAAAATCATTATGACTCAACTTTGATAAACAAAGATATAAATATTAACATACACATGTTGTTACCCTTTTGAAAGTAAAAAGAAAATATTCCGTATTGGTATAGGATTGAATCATTCGTGTGTTATAATAGTCTAAATAATTTTAAATTTAATTTTATAAAGCAAGAATAAAATGCTATGTCATAAATTTTTCCAAGATCTTAAATAGTTTGGAAAAATCTGCAACTAAAAGCGAAAATATACAACTAAAAGCGCAGGTTTGAAATGAACTGTTCAGCCATAACACCAAAAACTCACGTTTCGTGATAATGTCTTTTTTTAAAACGACATTATTTTGGAGAAACAAGTAATTTGTATAACAGGTATTTAATATAACAGGTTTTCACCCTAACGTAACAGGTATTTAAATATTTTTCTTTTTGTTGTTGAAGGATTAGTCCAAATAATGTTTTAAAGTACTTGTAAAGCATTAAACGAAAAAATTGATAGTAAAATTGAGAGTTAAGAGAGTTTGTAAAGACTTAAAAAGCACTTATCTAATTATGCTAAGCATGAAATTTATGCCATTTTAAAAGGGGGGCTACAAAATGCTGTAACACTTCAAAAAATAGTAATTAATTTTAATTATTCGGTAATTGTTCGGCAATTGTTCTCTCATTATTCCTGTGAGTTGCACTTTCTACGAGTGCTGACGATTTTTGTTAAAAGTAAAATATTTTCAATCAGTTTAAAGATGGAATCGAAAAAGTTCATGGTTAAAAACACACCTGCAGATTGTGAATTTTCTGCAGGTAGAATCTTTTAACAATTCAAGTCTCTCGAGTATAATAGAACATTTATATATAGAACTATAGATCGGTTATTGAATACTAATACCTGTAAAGATCGATCCAAGTCTGGTCGTCCACGCTCAGTTCATACGAAAGAGTACATTAAAAGAATTTGAGAAAAGATACTAAGATATCTTCAAAGTTCTGCTAATAAAATAACCGGTGAAGAGAAAGTGAGTCGGAGAACTGTGCAGGTTATATTAAATCAAAACTTGGGAATTTACCCTTACCTCAAAAGAAAAGAACAAGGTTTCACAACTGCACAAAAATTAAGATTAAGATTTTTTGTCATTGCTGAACCAGAGCGGTAGCAAAAGGGTTGACAGAATAATCTTTTCTGATAAGAAAATATGTTGCACCAAACAAAGTTATAATGCTAAAAATAATGTATATTCAGCAACCTTAGATGATGTACCTGAAAGTGTTTGAACTGTACAACATTTTCAGAACTGTAATATTTTGGGCTGCAGTGTCAAATGGCGGAAAATTTCCTCTGAAATTCATTGATAAATGAGTAGAAATCAATGCTGAATATTTCAAAAAGAAAGTATTGGCTACACATTTACTGCCTCATGCTGACAGATTGTATCCCCAAAAATACTGGATATTTCAGCAAAATTTTGCACCATAACACCGGGCCAAGAGAACACAGGCTCGGCTTCATGCCAATTGCCCGAAGTTCAACAAGCAAGAAGATTTGCCCCCTTCTTCACCGGATCTAAATCCTTTAGACTATTGTGTTACGGAAATTCTAGAGTCTTAAATTGATGCTAAGCAGTCTGGACTCTCTCAGAGCTTCTTAATTGCGTGAATGGGACAAAACTCCGCTTAAATTGATTCTTGCCGCCATCGGACAACGGCGTAAGAGATTATCGTTAATAATCGATAAAGATGGTGGTTGATTAGTATTTAAAAAAATTTAAGATGAACTTCCATTGTTAGTGCTCATCATATTCAGGTACATATTTTTCTGCTTAATATTTGTACAATAAAATTATTCCATATTTGTCACAGTATTTTGTAGTCACTCTGTAGAAACTTAAATATAACTTTAGTTAAAAATTTCCTGTAACTTTTTGAAAATGTTGCTATCATAAATAATATAAGGTTTAAGTTCGAAACATAATAACAGTTTGCATCATTTTTATTTACTCGCATTCCGATTCAAATAACAAATATGCATAAACAAAACTCCGATTATACGAGGAAGACCTAAAAAACCCAGATTTTTTTTTATTGAAAATTCATTTGTCAACTTTTTTACAATGTTGCTTCAATCACCTTCAAAATACTCAGCATTAAAGGCGATACACTTCTCACTGTTGAAGCAGCTCTGGAATTTTTCAACTTTGATATCGTCCAGTGCCCTTTGCAAAGCTGTTTTTACTTACTCTACATCAGTCTTTCTCAAAGTGGGCGATAACGCCCCCTTCGGGGCGTTTGAAACCTAGAGAGGGGCGTTAAGGGGCCCAGAAAAAATGGGGGGCGTTGATGTGGGTTAGGGGGGCGATGTATAATTTGAAATTTCATTTACTTTATATAGTATTTTAAATTTCACTAAAATTAAAACCCACCTACTACACAATAACGAATAATTAGTTTATATTTCTACCCTGTATGATGTTATAAAAACTTAAAATACTTAACATAGATTTCGTAGGATAGCCCGCACACCGTACGCAATCAAGCTGTAACAAGTTTCTGCGGAAAGATAAAGGAACATGATCGATGATAGTTAAAAAATTAGAGCAATTTTACCTTTATTACATTGCACCAGAAATTATTTTAAACATTAGGAAAAAACTACCATGCAGAGTTTTATAATATTATACATACGTAAACTAACATAAATTGAAGTTTTCTTTACTTTCTTTCCTGTTTTTAACATAAGGGCAACAGACTGGGTGTTAGATCCTTTTTCAAATGTCAACATAGCAATATCACCCCAGTTGGAAGAAGAACTTTTAGAACTGACAACGAACGAGGAAATAAAAGTCAAATACAAAAATGGCTACCAACAATTTTGGCTACAAAAGTCAATTAAGCAGTTGTACCCTGGATTGTGATCTATCGTTGAACGATTTTTGATAGCATTTCCATCGTCATATTTGTGTGAACGTGGATTTAGCGCTGTGACAACGCTACTTACTAAAAAGAGAAATCATTTGCAAGTTACCAAACGCTGCGACTTACGACTGTTTTTTAGTAAAATCGAACCTGATATCAACAAACTTATTAAATATCATCAAATTTATCCATCTCATTAGATTAGTATAAAAACGAAAACTGATTATATATTTATATTGTTTCTTTTAATTTGATTAAAATATATTATTAATATTATTAAGTTGGGTTTTATTTGCTCTCACTGGTAAAAATTTCCAGTTTAGAATGTAAGTTTAAACATCAGAACCGACTAATACTATAACTAAATTAATTAAAATAATGAAATTGTGGTTTTTAAGTTTTAGGGGTGTATAAAAAATGGGGGGCGCTGAAAAATAATTGATTTTCAAAGGGGGCGGTAAAAGAAATAAGTTTGATAATCACTGCTCTACATCATCAAAATGAGCGATAACATTTCAAAGTAGCCGGATCACGCTATGGGTCGAAAAGGACATCACTACGTGTGTGAAGGTGCATACTACGTATCGGCTAACGTTGACACGATTTTGGAAAGAAACTGAAAATTTTGCTTTTAAACAAGTTAATTTTTGATTTTCTTTAATAATTTATTATTATTTATCTTTCTGATTTTTCTTGATTCTCGGAAACAGGAAATAGTCACACGGGGCTAAGTCTGACGAATACGAAGGGTGGGGAACGATAGACCATCACTGAGAGGATATTCTTTTGATCCTGAGTAAGAAGATGAGGAACAAATTTAGCGGGAACGCGTCTCATTTGCAAATCCTCATCAAATTCCTCTGGCTTGTGCTCCAACTCAGGCTTTTCTATTCTAAAATGTCTACCCCTTCAAAAGTTTTCCAACGACCATACGAATCCTATATTGTTAATAAATGACGGTTATATTTATATTACTCCAAAGAAAGGAAGTCTTTATCACCAGTCTTTTGTCTTTATCAAAAATTAGCAATAACGAAATAATGAAACGCTAACGTTATGATACAATCATAAAACGTTTATACCATCTTTTTAACTGTTTTTTTTTTTCAAAATATCTCTAATCTCTGTCTTTGATTCTGCAAACTCTAATCATCATCATATTGTCATTATTTTGTGAGATGTAATCTTTAAAAAGTTCATCAGACAGCTGTGCTTTTTTTTATGTATAAGATTAGGACAAAAATCTGATTTGAAAACGATGATAGATATAGTCATGAAAGGATAATGTGAAATAAATTTCTAATCAGTTATTTGGCATCAAAGTACCTAGACATTTAATATGATTATGTATACAATGTTACTCATATTTTTTTATCTCTTATCATCTCATTGTTTCTGAGAACAAACACACGTACGTGTCTTTCATGCATGAAAGATAATATGACTGCAGTAAAAAAACTTAATTTTAACAAACGTTAAACATTTAGGGCAGATAAACAATAATTACTTTGATCTTTATTAGAAAGCACCTTGCTACTTTTTTTGATAGACACGTATATTTTCTAAGTAAGCATTCAGATAAATCTGTAATTCCCTTCCTATATCTCTGCCATCAAATAAGTTTTATGCTTTTAGTCCCGCTTTCCTTTGAAGCAATTCGTTAGATTCGGTAACCATTTTACTCTTTTCTTAGTTAAATATTCATTTCAAACCTTTAATGAGTATACTATTTAGTCTTCATGTCTACAACGTTTTTTCATATGTATATTAAGGGCGGTAAATATGGAACACCCTTTTAAACAACACACATTTATAAACAGAAAGATAACAAGGAAATTTTCAATGAAAATCAAACTATTATAATTATCTGCCATGTGTGCAATTATTTTAATAATTTAAAGGTTATTACAGTTGCTATATTCTACAAAAATACTGTTCACTAGAATTCTAAAAAAATATATTAAGAGGATCATTACGGAAAACCGCCTATAAATTTTATTTATACATTATCTTTTCAAATTTTTAATTTTATCAGGGGAAATTTGGTTATATTTTTGCTCCCTAATTTTTTTTTCTTTCTAATTTGTCAGAAATTCATTAAAAAAATGGAAATTTTACCAACACTTACTTTCTAGTAGCACTTAAAAACTTTGAAAATGAATTTAGCACTCCTTTGCCATCAGCTCAATTTTAAAAAAAAATGTAAAACAAAGTTAAAATTTAAAAAAACTCTTAACATTTTAAGTAGTAATGAAATTTTAAAAAAATTAAAACTAGCGAAAAAAATAATTTTATTAAAATTTGGATCAAATTTATGAGAGCCATTCTCCAGAAAGTAGGACATTTGTGCCTTTAGCTTTTATTCAATTTATTTTTCTTACCTTACATTTAAGTTCACGTAACTTGTATTGAACAACCGACCCAATTCTGAGTTTACGACTATCAATGTGTTACTCTATAACCTTGTAATGTGTAAACATAATCCAGAAAACAAGGGAACTCCTGGAACAAGCATCGGAAAGACTTTTTGATGGAACTAACTCGCATTTATGTTACATGGAGGGGGGGGGGAAACAGGAAACCTTCCATGGTTAGCCCAAAGGCAACGGGATTAAATCCTATGATCTGTCTACCACTGAGGATATTTTACGTCAGCACTGCGGTCGGTGCCAGTCGAAAGTAGAATTCGTATCAATCAGCCACCGCGGGAATTCGAACCTGGGGAACTTTATTAGGGTACGAATTCTCCATCCTCTGCGTCACCACGACTCAATAGCAAGCATTTAAGAAGATTATATCGAATGAAATTTTTTTTAAAAATTAAATATGAAATATAATCCTATATTCCTCATAATTAGATACCCATAACTGACATCATTCTAGACCAATCGACTATCAAACCAATCAGATTCGACGCACCAGTGCGTGACCACCAGTGTGACGTCGCTTACAGGTATTCAATTAAGTTTGATTTAAATTACTTCTTCTCAAGTTGCAAGTACCCAATAACAAATCCAAGTCAAAAAGTTCCCGATTGTGAATGAAGAGGATCTTCTGACAAGCCATACTTCAATGTTCATATTTTAATTCAGATAATTTAGCGCAATTATTTTTAAAAATTAAAAGTACCAGAATTTTGTAACTTGCGTTTTCAAATGTTTGCGGAGAATATATCAACCCTTTGCACTCCGAGTATTTTTAAATGCTGGTTGATCTAATATCAGCACTATTGCATTTAAAATACTCAATAAAGTATTATTATACAATTTTAAAATTGTTATAATAATGTGGTAACTAATTATTAAGGTGTAAAGTTTCTTAATTTTAAAGGGGTGACTGTTTATGGTGCCTCAGTGGAGACATCGGAGTGCAAAGGGTTAACTTTGACTGCCATAAAAAACATGACCACATTAACGTCAAGTTTATTTGCGTAGACGTTTCAATTATTTTAATACCGTGATGGTTAAAATAATTTAAAATCAAATTAGGTTAAACAAAAATGAAAAGCAAAAATTTGAGACAACTGTAGCATAATTGAGAAAAGAATCAAGTTTCAAAGTAATATTGGTAATCATAAAGTAATGTTGGCAGAAGTTGTAGTAGTAGTAATTGACGATCTGTTTCGGATCTCCATGCTTCATTAATGTGCTTGTAGCTCTCAGGGATTAAGGACAAAGCAATGTTGCAAGCAGACGTGTTAATGTTTATGTTTTTCCGCCTTCTCTTTACATAACTTCTTTCACTCTTATTAATCATCATGACTTGTGAGAATTCTTTAAAATCATTTTAAGCATATCTGAATTTTCTTCCATGTATGTTATTCATAGACTAATCATCTTTATTAAAAATCTATAAAATAAAACAATATTTTCTAAGGGTCTCAATCAGTTTTATTTATTTAACGGTTATCGTTTGATGAAATATTTATCTCTAAAAGAGTAGATAACGGTGATTGACGACAATTACCGAAATTAAATTATCTTTCACTTTCTTACAAAACATTTCTGTGGCATAAGGTTCATTTTAAGGTAAGCGATTTTTGAAATTATTAGCAGTATTATTATTAAAGTTGTAAAAACATCACATGTATGTGATTAAAAATAGCAATAGTTTATATGTATATATATACTATGACGTAATTATTTATGAATTAAGCGATATCTTATGATAAGCTAGTACATATTAGCATCCGCATAAAAGAAAAATTGTTGGTCATTTGTCGAATTTTATAAAGAATAATACATTTGCAAATGCGATAGCATGAAATTAAACTAAATGATAAATATTTTATTAAAACTCCACTACCTATGATTTTTGAATTAAGAAACAAAGATTGCTTTGAAGTGGAATAATTTCTATTTATTTATTATTTTAACTTTGCAGCTCTCTTTTTTAAACTTTAATTAGGGCAAAGATAAATATTTAGTCAAATTCTATGAAACATTTGTATGATGCATTTGTTGAGTACTTTCTTTTCGATATTAATTTCGAAGTAATTGTTTTGCGTTAGAATGTAAAGGATGTATCACAAATTTGCTATTTCTGGAGAAATAAGTGGTACCAAATTCAGACTCAGTGATAAAGGAAAATTTCTCAATGTAGCTATCACTTCAATTAATTATATCAACAGAATTCCTTAACAAAATTTCGAATTATTATATTGATGAAATTTAGGGAGTTACATGTCTTTGTTTCTCTCATTGTTTTACCATAGCTTTTTAATTTTTCAATGAGACTAAATTCAAA
Source organism: Parasteatoda tepidariorum (assembly GCF_043381705.1). Lineage (NCBI taxonomy): Eukaryota > Metazoa > Arthropoda > Arachnida > Araneae > Theridiidae > Parasteatoda > Parasteatoda tepidariorum. The sequence continues at coordinate 97,002,874 of NC_092206.1, forward strand.
CAAATCTCATAGTGACACGAAAGGATTAATTTTAAACAAATTTGTAACTTAGCATTTCAACAGAAATAAAATATTTAGCGCTTGAAATTAGCTGGTTTATTTCAAACAAAGCTCGATTATACTTAATAACAAATTAAAATAAATAAATAAGTATTTGAATTGTGGACAACCCATGTTGAATTGGATTTTATATATATATATATNTTCACCAAAGCGACTATGTGATTGTTGACATTCGCCGGTGAGAGTCAGAAATAAGGGTATTTCGCAAATATTTCGGACATACACCAAGCGACTACGTGAATGTTAACATTCACCGGGGAATGTCGACATTCTACAGATTTCGGTGTTTCACAGTAACATATATATATATACAACAGCGCCAGTCAATAAATACGATTTCCCTCCCCAAAAAATAGTTGGGCCATTTTCAACCAATTGCTTGATCCGGCTATTTTGAAATTTAATAGCTCGTTAGTAAACCTCCCTGAGAATGGTCCAAAGACATCACAATTTTTATCCTCTGCGGAGGGGATAGCTTCCCCGCTTTATAGTAGCCGCTCGCGAAGCCTAACACTTTAAGATAGAACAGTTAAACGTGGAGCAATACCGCGCACCCTCGAACTTTCGCAGGCTAACCAAAGTGTCACCTACCCGCTCACTAATAGCTACCAGTGATGCTTGAATTTGGTGATCAACTGAAACCCGTGTTTCCACGATCCTGTGTGACATTTGAAAGATAATGAACAAGGAAAACTCAATACCACCAGATACAGACAGTTTGTTTGATAAACATAATAGTACTTATATGCTTAAAAATGTCAGAGATCAGATATGCCAAGGGGAAAAGATATGATCTACCATATCGATTTGAATAATAATTACAATATTTATAAATAAATAAAATCAAATGAATTTTGAAATAAATATTGTTCACATTCTTCGTTTCGCTCTTTAGGTAAATTTCATTTAATGCTATTTTCTCACGGATCTTCCATCATTCAAAAAATGCTAAAAACAACAAAAAAAAAATATTTTGACCCTTTGCACATCAGTTTTTCTCAACGATTATAAAAAGCACTTATAAGTTTAGAAAACAAGATTCAACATTCACACTCTTGCCGTATAATAACTGGAGTCCATTAAATAAAACAGTTGTCATTTCTAATGCCACTTGCCAATACCAGCAAGCCTGCTTGGTGTAACCGAGTCAATTTAAGGCAGAGGGTGCATTTCTTGTTTTTCAATGACGCCATCTATGGTCAACAAAACGATTTCAGCCACATACACGTCACAGTCCTTTTATAGACTACCTCACAGCTCGGACTCATCTATACATTCATTCATTCATCCACAAATCGTAATTTCGACCTGAACCAGAGAACAATCAATTTCCAATTCATTACCCTCAGAGGTATGATTTGTTGAGGGAACATGATGGACTTTGTGACCAGACATATTTAAACGTGCACCAGTCACCATTTATACGTGGAGTCTTCAACAAGTGGAGATCGTCCTCATGACCTCTTGTGCATGGACCCAACGCCCTACCAACCAGGCAATCCCGACCCCATAAAATAGTTACTTAACATTAAAATGTAAAAACTTTAACATTTAAAATAGTTGGTATTTTGTAGGTGACAGTGGTAACTAAGAGACACAGAATCTTGTTCAAATAGAAAGGGTTAATATATGGTAAAGGTTGATATATTAATATATTTGTTACTAACTATATATTAATGTATGAAACATTTTATTAAAAAAAATACAACTAATACTTTTTTAATTAAATGCATCAATTCTGAGTTCTCAGATCTCTAAACATTAAATTTGCCTTTTAAAGAAAGGAAATTCCTACTAATAGTAAAATTTATTGCTAATAGTATATAACTGCTATTTTAAATTTCTAAATCATGAAAACTAGGATTTCTTCAGGTTATAGTAACAGAGATATTCGTTAAAATTTGTTACCTATAAAATTTTCTACTAATTTATTACCTGTTAAAATTTGTTACCTATTATTATTTAATGCAATAATAACTAGACAACTAGTGCTTTTTTCTCATAAAAATTCTCGAGTTTTCGAAAGAAAATAACAAAACTACTATCTACTTAGTTTTTTTTTAACCACTTGATTGAGACGTGATTTCTTTTAAAAAGAATAAATAAACGCATTTCATAATTTGCAACTTTCATGTTATTTACGGTTGATTTCATTTTAGTATTACTCTGAAATAATAAAGGTAACATCGGGCATTGGGAGTTACTTACGGAGTAAGGTGACTTTAGTATTTTATTCAAAATGTTTACTTTATTGTTTTTGGTGTTTGTGAAAAATACATTTCTATATGCAATGATATGAAAATACAGAATAGAATAAAAAGGAAAAAAGTTTTAAAAAAATTCATTTTGTGACATTTTTGATCAAAATAAAACAACAACAACAAAAAAGGGTAAAAAGTTCAGAAAAAATTATCTCAGAAAACAATGAATAACTTTCCAGAAATAACAATGCTGAGATGATAAAAATAATAGCTTTTAAGTCACACTTTCATTCATTTATTAACGTATTTAATTACTTTTGAATATTTTTAGCACAAAAACAATTCCTACCAGATCTATTTCTTGGCCAAAAAGCTAGAGAAGAATATGAATTCTAAGGATACAAATTCGAAGGATCTTTTCCAAGCCTTTCTGGATAACAAGCAATACAGCAGAAATGGTGTGCGTCGATATGAATGGATCTTCGGAAAAACATTCCTCAGCACTGGTGGAATGACAACAACCAAGGTTAGACATTACCCTTTTTTTTAAAGGCTCATGCCAGGGCTCGAAAAAACTCAGAAATTTTACCCGTCCTCCTTTAAAACTAACCCGTAGCTTCTAAATAAATAAAAATATAATTTTATTTCATTTATTACAAACATTTATATAACTTGCACAATGAATTAGTAGTTACTAGGATTATAAATACTAGGATTACATTATACTGTATTAAAATAAANTGTTAATTGAAGCATTTAGATGCTCCATTTAGGTAGATGCTCATAATTGCATTTACCGCTTGTTTAAGACCAGTACGTAATGTAATTTATTGTAAGTTCGTAAAGTACTCCCAGACAGAGAAAACATCAATTCCACCATACGCAGTGTGTTGCTGAATTGCTAGATTAGTGGCTCATTTTAGAAATGAGGCGCTAGACTCTTGTAAGATAACAAAAATTGAAAATATATCACGAACATTAATGGGAAAATGGCCGTCCGCGCGGACGTCGGATTCGAGAATATTCGTTGTCCGCGGGGAATTTTTGACCGCCGAGGACTGGTTCATGCCATATCTTTGCTATTAATTCATAATAAGGACAACATGAGAAACATATATAAATTTTGACGTAAACTTCCCCGGAAGTTGTAATTAAACATGACGTTTGTATACTATATGTTTTTGTTATCATTGAACTTCGAAGTTATGTTATGCGGTTATCCTTTGAAAAATATGGGAAAAGAAGCAAAATAATTATTATGGAAAGTACGCATGAGATAATGTGACGTGTTTAGATCCTTATAATATGTAATATACCGAGTGGGATGTAAAAAAAGTTTGTGTATAGTGTGAGAAAAAGAAAATAAATAAAAAACAGAATAACACGAATAAATTTTGATCTAATAGTCAGATTTTAACGTACTAAGACTGAATGGTGCAAGGGATAACCTCAAGTATCTTAATTAATTTGAGCAGATGATACTTTAAGTTATGAAATCTGATACAAAAATGTATTTTCTCCAAATAAACATACCTTTATACCTTTTTTTCAACAGTTTTGGACTACTGATCCTTAAAATAGGGCGGGGTGGTGGCAGAGATCAGGGAAATACGGCCCCAATAGTCTCGTCAGGAGAGCAGCCTAAAGTTTGTACTCCTGTCGTTGTTGTGTTGTTTCTAATCCCCAAGAGGTCCATTACAATTAGACCAAATCCATAAGTCCAAAAATGTCCAGAAAGTCTAAAAACAGATGAGGCTTTGAAAAAACCTCGTCGATCTTAAAATCGATACAGTTTAGAATATGCTCGGGCGAAGCCTGAGCAGTCCTACATTTAGTGCAAAGTCCAAAAGTCTTGCGCCCCTGAACATACGAGAGACACACCCTGAACATACAAGTGACCACTTGCAAAGCGAGACTAGACTACCATGAGTCTAGTTTGTACTCCTTTATGTTAATTATACTTTTTTCGTATTTCTCCAAATTCGAGAATTTCTTAAGCGACTTGAAAAATTTTTGCGCACGATTATAAAATTTGTTTATTTAAGGATAATTTATACGTGGAAAAAAGTTTTAATAAAAATTTAAAAAAAATTTTTATTTAATAAAATCAGAAAAATTTTAAATTGTGAACATGCAATAAACAATTGTAAAATTTAAATTTTTCGAATATGGCAAAATACAGAAACAAGATCTATCAAATAGTTCCTAATAAATTAAATGTTAAATATACGACTTTTAAAATTCAATTTCTCAAGAGCTATTCGACCGATCTCGTATTTTGTAATTTGCCGAATAAAATTATATTCCTTAAAATGATGTAAAAATCAGAGGAAGTGTGTTTTTGTATCTGATTTCGTAACTTTATAATATTTTCTTCTGAAATTAATTAGCATATTTGAGATCACTCTCGAGAACCATTAAGTTTGAGTCCTACTACATGAAAATCCGATCATTTAGACCAGAGGTTATTTAGAGTGAGCACCAAGTATACTTTGAAGAACAATCGAATACTTCAAAAAATCATCGACATGGAAAAATTTGGCACTTCAAGCATAATTAATGCAACTAAAAAAGTAAAAAATTAATGATTCTTTTGTCAACTGGAACAATAAATTACAACTCTATATCGTGGCACAATAGACTTGGCGTGCTCGAACTTTCATTCTTTACTCCAAACTGCTCTCTAGTATAAACCATAATTTTATTATGAGGAACATACTATGGTTTTATATGAATGATTGTGGTTATAAGTGAAGAGCCTATAAGTGATTTATGATTTTATGCGAGATCATGATTCATATCAATGTATTACTAAGACGAAGGACTTATTTTGTAATTGGGTCTTTGAGTTTTTAGTTGTTTGCATCAAAACGAGTGAAAATTCTACGATGCTAAACATAAACTGCATCTTATGATTTATTGCTATAATTTTTTTTATTAATTTACTTCTTTTTCTACTATTTTATAGAAATATGTATCATTATTGGACTTAAAACCAGGACAAAAAGTACTGGATGTTGGTTGTGGTATCGGAGGTCATAGTTTCTACATGGCCGAGGTTTGTTTATTATTTACTTCTAATTGGTGAATACTTTCACTGTAAGAAGGGTATGGAACTATATCGTCAAATTTGCTACAAATTTAATATGCGTTGAACTATATCATTGTACTTCTTAAACTTGATTACACAATTCTATGGTTCATGTTAAACGAAAATATTGTTTGATTTAACACCCTATTAAAGTTCTAGCTAAAATTATACTGTTTTAGGGCCCTAGGTACTGATAGTATGTTTCAAAGTTGATCCTATTTTTCTGAGAGTGTGTAAAGTGCTTTTAATAACGCTGTTTGTTAAATAACGAGACAATTAGAGTAAGCTAGAGAACATTTATTTAAGTTCTTATAGTACGTAAGTTTTTGATAAGCGAATTTCTAAATGTGGTTTTATTAGTACATTAGATTATTCGTGACTTAATTTCATTTTACAGCGATGCTTTTTTCCTCCCTTACTAATAACAAGTTTACTTCAATTGAGAGAAAAATTGTACTGTTCCCATTGTATCGCAATTCCCTGTCCCCACAGGACGACCACACTCTGGAAAAATTTAAAAAATAGTGACATATATTTAATGAGATTGTTAGTTTTATAGGATTCAATTGCACATCAATTTTAGAAATTCAGTCTTCATCAGTTTTAACATATATAATTGATTTAAATTATTTTTTATCGATTGCAATTAGTTAAAACATTTTGTTTCCTCATTCTTTTTCTACCAGTATTTTTAATTTTTCTGGAAAGTGGCCACCCTGTCCCATGATTGGAAAGATGAAACTACACGTCTTCTCCTTCAGGTCAATATCAACGTCATGAAAGGAAGAATCAGGATACTGGCAGAAATAAACTACGTTTGACAAATAGTACCACAATATCATTCGAAAAACAAACCTTATTATGGGTTTTAAGCATTCATTCCAACGGGCACTAATTGCTCTTTTTAATTAAGGCTTACTCGAAGTTTCCTTATCATTTAAGTGTAACATGTTTGTCTTCTTCCTACATCCCTACCTAACGAAATATTCCTTCTGAAGGCAAAACAAATGGTAATACAAAAGTTCTAAATCAGAGTTATACGGAGGATCGGTCAAAAACGTAAAATCACTCAAATGTCTCGATTGTCATGAATACCATAATGTGGTAAAAGCGCAACCTCTTGTTGTGCTCTTTTTCGTTTCTGATATGTTTCTGCCATCTCTCTGTCTCTGTTTAACCAGTACATGACTTCGTTAATAGGGATGTTTAAGATGGCATCACTTTCACTTACCTGTCCATTGGCAATCCTTCTATGATCAATCAGTTAGATATCAATCACTAAGAATGCGTTTCTATTGGGATTGGAATATGTATGGTCCAATAAAAATAGTACAAGCAGTTAATTGCCATTCGCAAATATATAATTACGACAATTGACTGATTTATTCCATTTGAGGATGTAGTTCAGCCTCTGGGTAGGACATCTTTAAAGTAGAATGCTGTTCCTTAAATTCAACACGAATCGGCAGCCCAAAACATAGCTGCCATTGTTTACAGGGAAGATATTGTTTGATTCACTTGGCCAGTGGTGACAGATATATGCTTCTGTACCATTTTTTAGGATTCAAGTGTCTATTTAAGTAAGGGTGTCCGTTATGATGTGTATTTTCCTCATCGGCAAATCATGTAAAGTGGAAAATACCGTGTCTTAGATATGAGTATAAATAAATAAGCTTTTAAATAGAAAACAATTTGAAAAAAATAATCTTAATGGTAATCAATGTGTCGTTTTGAGAATTGTTTAATAATAGGGAGGTGAACCCCTGATCATTGATTTGCAAGAATTATCGTTTTTTCACTGCAAGAAATTCCGATTAAAATTACGGTACAGAAAAAATATTAGCACCGTGAATAGATTTTATGGTAAAATCCATTTTACCATAAAATTTATTTTTACCTTAAAATTTTCTAGCGTAGCTTTTACAATAATAGTTGTTTAATTACAATTCAGTGATTTTACTGTAAATCTTGCTATAAAAAATATTTTATACCTTAATGACTTTAACTATGCAGATAACAATCAAAAAGATATGGAAATCAATGAGGGACAAACTGGATCCTATCATTTGATTTTTCAGTCAATGCACCAACAACGATGGTAAACTGTGTCGTAATTAAATTTATTGATCACGTGATAAAACGGTCTCCCAATATGAGGGGCAACTGTATTTTTATTACATAGACAGATTTTATGTTAAATTTTCTCTTAATCTGTTCTAAAATCGTTTTTTAGCAGAGCATGTCCTTGCTTGAACCTTATGCAATTATACCACACATTTACTCTAATTTAATCCTTGATTATTTTTTTCTTAATTTTAGAAACATGGCGTGGAAGTTTTGGGAGTTGATTTATCTGTAAATATGATGACTGTAGCCACTGAATATCTTTCAGAGAAACCACAGTTAGCTGACAAAGTAAGCATTTCTTACAAAAGTACCTCTACTGAATCTCTTAAGTAATTTTCACAATTTTGTGACAATTTCTATCATATTTTGCCTTTTTAAGTTTATATCCAAACTAACCATCCTTATAGAGAGGAATGCGCATTCTATTTTACAAGTACTGTGAGACCAAAGATGATCATATCTGAAAAATCAAGTGAAGATCAAAAATGATTTCTATCTCCTTTTGAAAATATAAAGGAAATAGAAATGTCTGTATTGCTCTGTTCTGTTTGAAAAACTAGAATTCCCCCCCCCCATTTTAAAATTAGTAGAATAAGTAAGTCAACAGATGGCGCAGCTGATTGAATATACTACAAGACGCTGTTAAACCATCTTAATTGAAATGTTTGCAACGGTTTTAGTTATTTTTGTTCTTAGAATTCGCTATGCTATTGCCGCAAATAATAGTCATTTTTAAAATATTGCTGTTTAGTTTCTATCAATAATTAGTACCATCTCTTGAAGATCTTATAAACAAATTTTGAAAATTAGGAATAATAAATATCTAATTTCCTAATCAAAGTGTGTCTTTTTAATTGATTATTTAAATCGATGCAATTTTTGCAACATTTACTATATACTGATAAATTTCCTATTTTTAGAGTATTAAGTAAATATTAATTGCGTATGCCGTTAAAAAAAAAGGTATATTTTATGATCCTTATTTAATATCTATGAATGTTTTGCTAATTTTAATTTCAATGTTTTAATGTTTTTTACCATATTGGCCCTTTTTATTTCAAGTACATTTAACGGCTAATAAATGGATAAAATCACATATACGCACATGTTTATAGTTTTACGCACTTTTCAAAAAATGTTTTAATTACTACATTTAAAGAGATAGCATTAGGACGTAAAAGTTTAAATATTTTCAGTCATTTAAATATTTACAGTGGCAATAACGTTCTAGAGTTACGTCTTGCACGCAAATGGTTAACTCAGTAATTAAATTGGTAACAAGTTTTGCATCATAAAAACTAAAGAAATTATCATAAAATGTATCTGATGGCCACATTAATTCAAGAATTGATATACAGTGAAACCTCCGTTAAGCGGACATTCATGGGACCAAAAAATGTGTCCGTTTATGAGAGTTGTCCGTTTACGGGAAGGGTACCCTAATAACAAAATTTAACACCCTAAATTTTTTTAGAATGTTCTCAAAGATGTAGAAATAATATCTACAAGGATACTGTAAATATCTACAAGAATATTTATTTAAACAATAAGAAAGATAAAAAAGAATATATAAAGAAGTTTGATATAAATACATAATTCTGGATGTAGCTACAGATAAATAAATATAATTTTCCTATTAGCATAGATACTCAAGTTAGACATATGATACCAAATAGGAGCGTACTGTCCTCAGTCCGTTTCAATTATTAGGTTCACATCCCCTTACACCTACTTATCATTTGATAGGGAACATGGTTAATACCTTCTTGGAAAATAAACCTCCCATGATTCACAGAAAAAAAAGTAATGCATACCTGTAAGTCATGAGGACCTATGGAGATGATTATTCACAATTGATCAGCTATCAAGTGTCTGAATAAATGTTTCATTTATATAAACACCTCAAAGATTATACTTCTGTTCTCTTTTTTTTACCCCAGTTGTGTTAAATACAGTCTTCAAATTGATAAGAAAATTAAAGAAATTTTCAATGGGGAAGAAGCATTGAGAGAAGTCATTTCAACTTGAGGGGTCTCATAACCTGTGTGGTCCAGATGAAAAGATCAAAAGATGCCGATGTCAGAATTATTTCAGGAGTGCAGTACCATTTTCTCTCCTTTCTTTACAAAGATAAGGCAAGGTGACAGGAGAAAGATTGATTTTTCGGTGGTGAAATAGCTTAACAATATTTTTAGTTATGGATAAGGCAAAAAGTTTTATTTACATGCTTTAAAAATGGTGAAAAGTTGAATTTTTTTAGCTTGCAATTTATTTAGAAAAAGTAGTGTCCGGTTTGTAGAGATAAAAAACAACGTTTCAGGACCAAAATGACTGTCCGCGTCCGGTTACGGGAGTGTCCGCTTTGCGGAGAATGTACGTAATGGTTTATTCATAGAAGATTCCCGGGGAATTAAAAATATGTCCGTATTGAGAGGCGTCCGTTTTGCAGGAGTGTCCATAACAGGAGGTTTCACTGTATATCTACAGAAATCCGATATCCATGCTGTAAAATTCATTTAAATTTAAGTGGTTGATTAATCAGGGAACTTTCTACTTGCTTTGATGATTAATTTATTATCACTGGAATAATTTTGTTGAACCACTGAAAACCCTTCCATTAAGATTTAAGGCATTAGGACTTAGCATGCTTGTGAAAAGACGGTTCTTCTTTTCAAAAAAGGTAAAAGCTGTATTAAAAGCATTTCATTATTAATATTTATTTTTCAGAAACTTAGTTTTGTCTGTGATAATGTATTAGTTGTACATACATATATTTATATTTGAGTCATAAGTCATTACGTAATGCATTTTTGAAGGTAAAGTGGCAGATAGTAAGGAATAAATGTATGCTACCACTTTTTTCAAACAGATGTTTTTCATATGCCACTCTTTGTTCATACAAATGGTTTTCATATACCACTTTTTTTCATACAGGTGTTTTTCATGTACCACTTTTTTTGCATGCAAATGGTTCTCATATGCGTAATACTGTACCAACTCCCTATTTTAGGTAAAGTTTGTTATCTGTGACGTCACACGTTCAATTTACGATGACAACGCATTTGATACAATCTACAGTAGAGATACACTCCTTCACATTCCAAACAAAGATGAATTGTTCACAAATTTTCTGGTAAGTGAAGCTCAATTGATACTTTTAATAAATACTGTTCGCTTATCTCTTCTCCAGTGCCGTAGCGAGCTTAACTAGCGCCCGGGGCACAATACCTTTTTAGCGCCCCCCCCCCTCACTCGAAAACCATCTAATATTATAAGTAAAATNCTTAATTTAATCTTTGAAAGATTATCTCAAATATGCTAGTCGATTACTGTGGACGATAATAAGCGAAATCAGACACAAATTTCACTGAGTAAACATACGACTGATACAATAACTTTCATTTTATTTTCCACGCATTCAGAGTTGTGATCCTCAAAACCAAAAAGAGCATGTAGGGCAGTCGCTTTGCTGTTTTGAAATTTAAGAATATAGTCGACCCCAGCGGAGAGTGAACTCTAACACCCTTAGCCTATTATCAGCCTATTATCGCTCCCTTGAGTTTTCTCAATAATATTCATCAGTAACTTCATATTTTATTAGTAATCCAGCCGGCCAAAGACTCTCCGTGCAGTAAATGGTGACTGATGTAAGTTAAATCTATAGGGTCATAAAGTCCTCCATGTTTCCATAACAAATTATACCTCTGGGGGTACTGAATCGGAGATGGATCGTTCTCCGGCTCAGGTCAAAATTACGATCGGTGGATGAATGAATGGATATATGATGGGTTCACCCTATAAACGGACTGTGACGTATGGATGCGTCAGAAGTCGAATTTTTGACCATAGGTGGCACCTCTGGAAAACAAGAACAATAGCACCCCTTATCTTAATGGCCTGCGACGACGACTAGATTAAGATTCTTTCTACATTTTTTTTTCATAAATACCATTTCGGCACCTTTACAAAATAGAAAATAGTGGTCAATATACTAAATGGCTGTTTAAAAGGAAAATAAAAGAAAAATTTGGAGCAGTTGTAGAATAATTAAATATTTTTTTTTCTTTTTTTTCGATGGTTATCACCTTAGATTTCTGCATACCAAAGGCGCAGCGTTTGACAATTAAATTACTTAAAGATGTCCTTATGATTGACCCTTTCCACGCGAGGCTCTTTCAACGTCTAAAATAATAGATGCTGTCACTAAAATAAGTTTACAAGATAAAACACATGTAGTACTCGGAGTCCTCTAAATAAAGTCTTTTTTTTCCCTTGGTTTCATTCTTTAAAGAATTGGGGATTAATTATTAGGAGCTTGTAATTATAAAACTAATTCGCTCTCTAATCTTTATAATTAAATGTTTACAATTTTTAATTTTCTTAACGTTAAAATAAAAAAATTTTTTTGAAATATTATTTATTTCTTCTCATTATTATAAACTTTTAACCATTTAATTAATCTATTTCTTCTCTTTATTTCGAAACAAAAAATTTTGCTCACAATTATAAAATTCGTTTGTCTAAAAAAAATACTGTGCAAAAAAAACAATTATTATTTTTTTTATTATTTTTTATAACAATTGTAAAAATTTTGAATTGCTCAGTAAATAAATTTTTACATCATTTTATAGAAAGTAGTTTTAAATAGCAAAATGCAAAATTTGAACGAAATTGGTTAAACAGTTCTTGAGAAATCAAATTTGAAATGTACGACATTTTAAATCTTGATTACTCAGAGATTATTTGACTGATAGCGTTTAAATTTTGTGTTTTACCATTCAAAATTACGTTCTTAAAAATGATATAAAAATGTTCATACCTTGCAACGCAAAAGATTTCCACTATTATAAAATAATTATGCACTATTCTATAAAATTAATTTTTACCCGTAATTATCTTTGGAAACTCGAATTTAATAATTGTGTGCAAAAAGTTTTCGATTCCCCCTTGGTCCCTTAGCAAGTTCTCCAAGCATGGCGAACTATTCAAAAAGTAAAATTAACATTAAACAGTGATAACTTTCGATTTCCCTTTTTTTTTACTCTCTCTCGCCTAAATTATTAGGACCTTATTTTTCAGAGGCTATACTCCATACCCCATATCCTGTGTTTAAAAAAATAAAATCCGTCCGTAAAAGGTACGTCTATTCAGATTAAGAACTTTTTTATGCCTCACTTCCGAAATTAAATTATAGTCTGCAGTAATTATTGTACTTAATGTCGATCCATCGAACCATTAGGATTGCATTTTTCTTTAGAATGTGAATCTCTGATTATTAGATCAAAAGCAGATCAAGTGTTCCATTTACTACTCATAAAATCTGTTACCATATTTTTAATAAAGCTGCTAAAATTTTTTCAACTTACACTTGAGATTAAAAATGTGATTCCGAATGCTTTTCTTTCAGATATCAACGCATTATTTAATTAAAAATTTATTTAAAATTGAGTTCAAATTTTCAGAACAAAGAAAAGATTTATGTTTTTATTTATCGCTGTGTAGACAAATTTTCTTAGAAAAAATATTTATTTGAGACATGTTGTCTTTGTATTCACAGAGTTTATTTCATTTATTTATTTTAGAAATGGTTGAAGCCTGGTGGAAAAATTCTCTTTACTGATTATTCTAGGAGTGAAAAAGAAATTTCACCGAATTTTGAAGCTTACATAAAGGACAGGGGATATAATCTACTTACAACAAATCAGTACAAAGAAGTAAGAATATCAATTCACCATCAGATTTTTTTTCTTCTAAAACTCATGAATCCATACAGGGTATTCATTAATGGCCAACCTTAAGATACATGTTTAGAATCCTTGTCAAAAATAAAATCAAAAAGTATACTTTGGGACAGCACATTAAGACACTATGTGGCCAAAATTATCAAGACATCCACCTAAAGCATGATAGTGCGGTGATGTATTTCATAGGTAACCCCGGGTCCCTTAGCTTTTGAGGATAGAAACTTGTACAATGAGATGTGTAAGAACATTCTGAACAATACTGCTCTCTCTACTTTGTTCAACACCGTAGCCTTGTAATTTTGAACCCAATCCAGAAGACAAGAGAACTCCTGAATCAAGTATTGGGAGAAATTTGCCTTCGGGGCGGACTTTTTGGTGGAACTAACCCGTATTTGCGTTACATGGAGAGGAAGACCACGAGAACCTCCCACGGTTAGCCTGACGACAAAGGGACTATTCCCATGTCCGTCCATCACTGAGAATATTTCACGTCAACACTGTGGTCGGTGCAAACCGGATGCTGATTCGTATCGACCAGCCATTGGTGGGATTGCAGCCATGGTTTGGCGAAATGGCTGTTCAAAAACTGAACTGGCATTCTCAGAGACCTGATCCAAATCTCAAAGAAAACATTTTCGGGGAATTATAACGCACATCACATAGCCAGCACTCTCTTAAGGTGTGATAGACGTATGGAAGTCAACTCCTATCTCAAGAAATCAGAAATTGTATCTATCAGAAATTGATGAAAAGTCTTTCCAATCGTGTACAGGTTATCATGGATGCAAAAAAGGGACCAACTTTTTATTTATATACGCATCAAAGCTCCCTGATTAGCTGGTTGTCTAGATACATTTAACCACATAGTGTAGCTAAGCGAAGAAAAAAACAGAAACATCATCAAGTTCTAACGAATCACTGCAGAGAAAGTTGGAAAGAAGAACTTGTCTTCAAGAACAATCCTTGTCCTCAATCTCAAAAGAAATAATAATAAGTTTACATTAAAATACATGTTTGTCGATAGGTATTTTTTTCATACGTATTTAAAAGTTAAGCAGTGAATTCCCCGACCTAGGCTTTCTGGCCCATACGCCAAAATTTCAGACAATCCACCATCCCGAAAACTAATCCACAGCAGAATGCAAGACCAAGCAATCGCGGACTCACTGGCACAAGGTCTCGAGTCACACACGAGGAATAGCGTCACATACACGTCGACGAGCAGAGAAGATTTGTCGAGCACTAAGTTACGATTCCGAAGCCACAGAGTGGCGGTGCCAAATCGACTGCAGATATTTTAAAGCTAAATAAAACTAACTCACACTTTGAGATAAAAATTAGCGTCAAGTTACTTATTTTGGAATGAGAATGAGAACTTCAAAATTAATTTATTTTTCTGTTTTGTTTTCATTCATGTGTTTTTTTTTTCAGCTTCTAGAAAAATGTGGATTCATAAATATACGCTCAGAAGATGCAACAGATGAATTTCTGAGTGCTTTGCTTGCTGAATTAAATAAATTACGTGATGAAAAAGAAAATTTCTTAAGCGTAAGTTATAAGTTGTAGTTAAGCATAATATTTTTTTCCTTCGACGCTTTCATTATTAATGCTTACATATCAATCAAAATTTATTTAAAATTATTTGCTTTTGACAAAAATGTTTCATGCAATAATTAAGGGCCACTATTTATATGAAAAAGATAAAAATTTAAGAAAAAAAGTTAAAAAAGCTATTATTTGTACCTTTTTCTAATCTATCTATCGATTTTTCTTATAAACTGAAAACTAAACTCAGTGGCGCAACAGCCCATAGAGGGCCAAGGCCTACTATGCCCATCTCAGTTTTCTTGACCTTGAGCTCTGGGGTGCAGGAGCAGATCTTCCGCTAAGGTGATCAGCCGAACGCGGAACCCCCAGAGTTTAGTTCCCAAGCATGCTTGGTACTCATTTATCGACCCACTGAAGGGATGAAAGGTTGACTATTTCTCTTATATGGCACCATAAACTCGGATGTTCCTCAATCACAATAGTTATTATTCCTTTTGTTGTCTTAAATAATAAGTGAAGTAATATTGAATAGACGTCAAGAATTTATTTAGA
The DNA here is from genome assembly GCF_043381705.1 of Parasteatoda tepidariorum. Taxonomy (NCBI): domain Eukaryota; kingdom Metazoa; phylum Arthropoda; class Arachnida; order Araneae; family Theridiidae; genus Parasteatoda; species Parasteatoda tepidariorum. The sequence goes on from NC_092206.1 coordinate 97,018,200, forward strand.
ATAATTTTGTATTTTTACAGAAATAAAAACTTAGTTACGAAGTAATTGTTTAGATTTATTTTTGATCCTTTCTAAAATGGCTGTAAAAATTCTAAACATAAACGGTACTGTGGAGGATGTAGTACAACACGCAACGGAGTATTGGGATGAATTTTCTATCTCGACAAAATTGAAAACAATTTTTTCTTCTATACTGAGATGTCCTGAATCCATACTTACGATGATTTGTGTGATTTAATGGCTACCGGACAGATTTTACGTTGTTACTAAAATTCAATACATGTTGCTTATATCATGCAACACCTCTCAAAAATAATTAAAACTGAAAGCAAAATACTTCCTCTCAGGCAAAAACTAGACCAAAAAAATTCATAGGGGAAGAAGGCCAGCTTCCGCAAGCATAATGTAAACCAGTCCTCCGAGGTTTGGTAACCTGTGTATAAAGAAGAAAACAACATTTAGGGGCACGCAGTAGAAGTTCTTGAAACGGTTTTCTCCCTCCTCTCCTCCCGACCACTCCTGGAGTTGGGGAGATGAAGAAAAGTTTTATCTTTTTATTTATTATTGGTTTGTTCTGCATTTTACACTATTGATAAACGGTATATACTGCATTGTTAATAAATATATTCCTTTGAGAATACATTAATATTATCATGTTGATTACATCTGCTGACACATTTTGACACAGAAAGAAATAATAAAATGACGGTGTCGGTGGTAGCGTACCCAAACATACATGTAGAGTTGCCGAACAACCGGTTCACAGGTGACGTACATTCTTATGCGCTGAATCTCAGTACATAGGATGCTCTGTTAAATCTGAGTATGTTGCTCGCCCTGTAAATTTGTTTTTCTGGTATAGCATACCGAACCAAGCAATTCCCCGTGTTAGTAAAGTATTCTTAAGACTTGAACTTCCTTCTCCCAGGGGTCAGCAAAGTTTTTAAAAATTTTAGGGTAATTTTAGGAGCTTTTTTCAAAAAATTTTAGGTAAATTTTAGGAGTAATATATGATTTTGCTAGGATAAAAACAGATCACACGGTAGTTTATTACATAACAGAAGATTATTACAATTCAACCACACATATCATAAATAATTGCAAGCCATAAAATAAAGCTCTGAAATTTATTAAGTCAAGAATGAAATCTCTAAAGTGTAAAAATGAAATTTCAACTTTACATATTACCTATCAGAAATTAAGTGCATAATTCAGGAACAGGCAAAAGTGAGAATAAATCAAGAGAAAAAATAAATTAACACCAACTTGGATTTTTATTTAATTTTTACCTTCTTAATCAAAACTTTATTATTACCCTTTACCTTACTTTATTAAGAAAAACTATTGTGTGATATTATTAGATTTCAAATCAGCAATTTATATTAGAAGTTAGAGAAAAACAAATTAATCATGATCATTTTTCTAATATANTACCATAATATTAATATCTAATTTGGAATGCGTTCAGAAATGTACTAAAATAGCGTCGATGTAATGTACAGAGCAAGACAATCGTCATTGAAATTTCGAATTAAATTTTTACTGTTTAAGAAACATTGTCAATTTTTTTCTCTGTAGCACAGGGCCCCTGAACGTGGCGGGGCCCCTAGGCAGTTGCCTACAGTGCCTAATGGATAAAACGGCCCTGAGTACATAGGATGCTCTGTTAAATCTGAGTATGTTGCTCACCCTGTAAATTTGTTTTTCTGGTATAGCATACCGAACCAAGCAATTCCCCGTGTTAGTAAAGTTTTCTTAAGACTTGAACTTCCTTCTCCTTTCTGTATTCTTTGGCAAGACGATGAAAAAAATTCAGTTAATATATTGTTCAAAACTACTTAAGGTGTTAAGATTAGAGGAGGGATTGTAGAATTAGAATGTTTAAATACAGCTGTGCTGTGCATTCGGCTTGATTACTAGATAGTATATGTTGTATAAGGTAATTTTAAAAGGTGACCGAGCTGGTCGCCAAAGGCGGCTAGTTCATTTTTAAGAAGGAAAATGCTACAACACTTTACAACATAATGTGTAAAATGTTATTTTGAATTTTACGTATTTTTAAAGTCTAACTTAATTTAAATGAACAATATTGTTCAAAACTATAAAATCAACCAGAGAAACAGAACTGAAAACTTATATATTATAAAGAGAAAAATCTTTAAAAAAAATAAATTTAAAAAAAAAAACATTTTCTTCAAACTAGTTATCGGAAAAAGTAAACTATCTAGGACTACAAAGACTTTTTTAACGGTGGTAGCATATTATGTGAGACTACTTCTTACCTGTGAAAAGTAAATAGTGATGATAATTTTATGATTAAAAACAATTAGAGCACATCTCTAAACTATAACTAAATTTCACTCCTCCCGAAAATCAGCTACAAATAAAATGGTTTTCATGCCAGATTTTTTTTTCATCTTACTTTCAGGCCTAAAATCAGTATGGTTCCTTGTTGTGTCGAGATTGGATGAAAAATAAAGGATTATTTCTGATTAAAAAAAGAAAAAAAATTAAAATTGTGAGAAAACCACAAAGTTTTCTACGTGTGAGCTTTAATTCAATATAGTTAAGTTCTTTTATATAGCTCCTAAATTTTGTATAAATTATAAAACTTTCTTCTGCCCTAAACTCAAAAACGCACATGTTTTCCACTTTTTTTCCCTTGAAAAATATCTTTCAAGACTGCTGAAATATTTCCTGCGTATAGAAATCTAATTTTAAAAATGTGGCCTGTCATTATATTGTCATACATATCCCTATATTTGGTTTTGATTACCAAACCAGATTTATTTTTTAGGAATTCTCGGAGGCAGATTACAAGTATTTAGAGGAGAACTGGACAGCAAAGATCAAACGAGTAACTGAAGGAAACCAAACGTGGACCGTCTGTTACGCAGAAAAGCCTCTTTAAGTCTTCAAACAAGTGACATTGTCGATGCCAAACCCACACTGTGAATGTTCCAAATAAATTTATTTTAAAATAACTCCTTGTTCATATTTCTGCACACGTCGTAAAAAGATATTCATTGTTTTATCATTTCGTGCATTTTCATAGGACGGAAAAATCACATGATGAGATGATCATTGATAAACAATAATGATCCAGATTTCTTCAGCAGTCTAACAAGTAAACGGCCATAGTGATCTGGATCTCTATTATTTACTTATCTCTTATTTAACGGTATCTACAAGTAATATTTATTGATTAACCATTCTTAATATTATCCTCTGCGAATATTACATTTTTTATTTAAATTTTTATTCAAAATCATGGACTTAAAATATGTTTATGGCTATAATCATGTGTAATACTATAAAATAATAACATTGATTTTTTTTATTACGCAACATTTTATAATAAAGATATTTAGTTATTGTTTTACCTTCATTAAATGATAAATATGTTATTGTTACTTAAGTTAGCAAAAATGCGTACAGTTAACCTATGCAATCAAACTCAATCAATATGCAAAACTTTTAACAGTTATGTAGTTTACATATAAACTGCATAACTGCTTAAAATTTTAATGCACTATTAACATTTTTATAACACAATATTAACACTATAGCACTATTGCTAAATACTTTCCTTAGTTACTAGTTTCTATCGTTACCAAACAGTAAATAAGAATTTAAAATATGAGTTAGCAACTGAAATTACAATGATAACCGATCAAAATATTTCGATTAAATTTCATCCAAATAGAATCGGAAAGCAAATCGGAGGAACTAATCAGTGTTAATACAATAAAAAATTTCGAGGTCTTCTAACTGAACAGTTTTTAATTCTGAAGCTGTTTATCGTTAAGAAACGAAGCAGTAGTGAGTTTGGGGAGCGAAGCGAACAGGTAGCAGCCTCTTAGTAAATGGTAAAAGCAACAAAACAGTTGTCTTGGAATAGAACAAAACATTTATTCTCTTTAAAATACTACAAAAATGTGGTAATATTAATTCATTTACCACTATTGCAGAGAAAAATTCTAATAAATAACAATAAATTATTTTAATTACATAACACAAAAGTAAATGCTACACATTATATAACATATTTTAATACATTCATAGCAAATTAAAAAATATATATATACATAAAACAAATTTCAAAAAAAAAAAAAAACTAAAGCTTAGAAACATAATTTTCCAAACCATTCCATGCATAGAATTACACTAACAGCTTTATTATATAAAAGGAATGCTTCCTATACCATACATCGAATTTATCACATTATCTTTTATGAAAATTTTATGATTATTTGAGCATTTCAGTTACACAATTATTACACTTTTGAAATAATCAACAACAGAACCAGGGGGTGACAAGGTTATCATTCATTCTACTTTCTGAATGGGAAAAAACTTAAAAGTCAAAAATTATTACTGAACCTCTTACACAGCCTTAATGTTTCAAAACATTAGCATCAATATTAGAGAAGGAAATAATTAAAACTTAACAGGAAAAAGACACAGATTAAAGTTATATTTGAAATAGTTGTACACAGTTAAAATACAAATTGTGAAATTAAGAGTTTAACAAATAACACTGTATTTTCTTCAAGCTGGAACTTACATCTTTGTTGAATCATCCTTATAAATGGATCAATATGATAAACTACATTTATAAAATGTTCTTGAAACCTTATTTGGGTATATTAACAAGATATTTCTGTGCATTTTACTGTTTTCTAGAAAAGTATTACTTTTATTATTATTATTTTTAACAGTAAAGTGATTCTAGAAACTTATTAAGTACCTCTCAAGAAAAGATACTAAGAAACAGTTGAATATATATAATTTAAAAAAATAGGACTTTTAGAATAAAAAAAGGGCATATCACTTTATTGTCTCAAGTCTTTCAAATAAATTTTATGAAAGAAACAAAATAAATAAAAACAATCTGGCTCAAAACCATTGCAGAATATTTAGTTTATGTGCTACAAACCATCAAAATTTTAATTACATATTTACCTCTTTATAATTTAACGTCATTAGAAAATAAAAGAAACAATTTTCTTTTAAACTATCACTCTTTATTTTAATATTTAAGATTGAAGTATTAAAATATTTTTACAAGCTATTATACATACCTTTTAAAATAAAAACATAAAAATTGTGGAATGTTAGTTACATGAACTACTTTTTATTGCTTTGACAGACACAGAGACACAGAAAATTTTTATGGACGGGGTAGCTGAAATTTGATTTTAAAATAAAGGTCAGTAAATAAATTTTCAGATAACTGTTTAATAAAACTATTACACTATAGTAATAAATTTATAATAATTACTTTAATCTCCAAATAGTTCATAACTAATTAATCATAAGATGAGAAAAATCAATTTTGATAATTTAATTAGAGGTGTAGAGCTAGAATTGTTTTATATACTGATATGTTTATAGGAAATGAGTATAATATTTATAATCAGGTTAAAATTTCAAATCAGGAATTTGAATGATTAAGTAAGATCCTATGAATCTAAAATATTTAAAAGAATTAAGTAAGTTTGAATTTAGTTATTGAATAAAAAACAGATGAAAACAACAAATTTAATGTACCTATATAAGCAAAATATAAACAGTGGGTTTACCTAAATAAAATATCCTAAACCTAAAAATTAAAAAAAATTTAAAAATTACATCAATTAAAATAAAGAAAATCATTCAGTCTTAGGAAGTAATTAATAAATTTGACGTAGATTAAAATATAAACTATGGTCTCACAAAGTAAAACAACATAAAATGTAAGTTTTTAACTGACTGAAAACTTCCCTTCAAATAAATAAGCAATAATAATTAATACTGACCATCCAACGTAAGAAAACAATTGATCATTGATGAATTCACTTTTTAAAATGTCATTGTGCTAAAGAATCCATCAACACAATGTCAATGTCTTTTCCCTGCCAATAATAAACTACCTTAACTTTATTTCTAACTAAATTAATCCTTAGTTAAACTAATCTTCAATTGTCACCACACAATGGATGGACAGTTCTATAAATTCATTGAATAATGAGTTATTACATATATTTAAATTTTTTTTCAGAAAAATTAACTCTATTTCATTTTTAATTAACAGAGTTTGACACTAAATCTAATTTTATCACTTACTTTTATTTTGTGTTTAATATTTAAAACCATTTGCACCTCATTAAAATAAAATATTGAAGGATCAAGTAGACAAAGTACAATTAAATATTGGAGGGGTTATTAAAATTCTTATTAAAAATTGGAGACATTGAAAGCTCCAAATTTACCAGACAAACACTAACTCGGTATACAATTCACACAAACATTCTTAATAGTTTGAAAGTCAGGCTTTACTATTCTACATTTTCTATCTATGATAAATACTTTAATATTATAAGTTCTAGAATTATATTTCTTTTGTATCGAATGATTGATTTCAAACACACACAATGTATAAAAAAAAGGTACAATTAAACGCAGAAAATATTATAAAACATTAGTGAGTACCCTACCTGTGCGGGTCAGCAAAGTGAAGATGCACAAATCATTTTGATATCTAATTTCATGATTGATTTGTTTATTAGTATTCGTCTAAGTTTATTACATAGAAGAAAAAAATCAGAACATAATTCAAGAAATAAGATTACAAAAGCTCTTTAAAAACTGATAATTTGCTTACATTTATTTTCCTTGAAAAGAAAATTATCACCTTTCCCCAGGTGTTTTCAAAATGATAAGTCTAAAAAAGTAATACATGTAAAACATAGCATATTAGTTATGATATATGAGAATATTCATGTAGATTTATTTATTTAAAAAAAATTTCTAAAAAAAAAAGTTAGAGATTATCAACTTTTACTACAGATTATAAACTTTTTTCCAAGTTTTCAACAACAGATTTTACATTCCCTATGTTTTTGACTAACTTGAAATTCTAAAAAGTTTCAGAAGCGTACAAACCATACAAAATATTTTAATATTGTAGGAAGAGGAATTGGGACAAAATGAGTTTCATGCCCCTTTAATTAAGTTAAAACAAAATGAACTCGCATCATTGTTTTTTTTCTGCATTTAAATCAAATTATTGCATAATTAAGAACAAAACATAGAGTAATTAAGTATATATCATTACATGTTCTAACTCATGCCAATACTTATTACAATGAATGTTTAAAAAAGACAGAATTGACATGATTGTTACCCATGATGGCATTACTACAAGCTCACATTTTCCTGATTGTAATTTTTACATGTTTTAACAATGCAAGAAAAATCCAGAAATGAAATAAAATTGGATCACACATGATAAGAAAAAAACTTTGGCAAATGTTTTAGGAACAGTATTATGGAAGACAAACCTATATACTTGAGGAATCGATACAAAGAACGCATGAAATTATTTAATGAACAACTTTTGAAATAAAGAGAGAACAGTTTTTTTCCTCCATTTCATAATACAGTTGAGTTTTAGCTTAATGGTGTTCTACTAAAATTATGGTCTACATTTAAACTTATGTGTTTAGTTAATTAAAGTGTAAGTTTGTAACTTTTTCTTTATCTTCTACTTTTAAGAAAATTGATTTTTAAGCTTGTAAGCAGCTAATTACTTCAAGTGACTGAATAATTTTTTACTCTTTTTAAATTCAGTTTTGTTCTATGATTTGCTAATTTTATTTGATTAAAATTCTAATCATGTAATATATGACTGTAAATGCTTTTTAAGTGTTATTTCTCCATATACTCCATTTAACACTTTTTAAGTATGTTTTACAGTTCCTTGAAGTTATTAAATCAAATTATAATAAAAAAAATAACATGAAAAGCAATTGAAAAAACATTAAATATTGCTATATATCAAGATGCAAATTTGATAAATTTAAAGGGTTAGTTCCTGTAAAATTGATATGTGCACAGAAAAAGGTAATTAAGTGAACACCTAAAGAATATTTATCCATGAAGATTTTGTTATTTAACATAGAAATATACCTTCTTAGAAAGTGAAATCAAGAGCAGTGGTCATGACAATTATAACTGTAAGTGTGACAATCCTAACTATTAGGATTATAAATCAAAAGCTGCAATTGTTAAACGGAAATTACATGCCGCAGACTAAGTTTAATTCGTCCTTGCATATGCCTCCAATTTCAGTACAACTTGTTAAAGTTTAAAACAACTAAGTCCTGCAAAAACTACAGTAAAGTTAAATATGAAGTTCGAAGCCATTACACGCAATGTAAGTAAAAAAATAAATAAACAACAGAAGTCATATAAAAAAGATCTGTCAAATGTACATATATAGATGCGGTTTAACTAATAAATTGGACGATTGAACACATGGTTCATTAAGCAGTAGAAAAAAATTCTTTAGAGTTGTGAGTACTTTAATTATGAGAATATTTCCATATATCAACAGCAATCCCTAAATGTCACTTTCAATTCTGGAACTTGGAACTAATTAAAATATACCGATAAACAGTAGCTTGCTGACAGGTGACTTATTTTTCCAATGCACACTGCCTTAAATTTGGTGTGGGTATTGATATGGAAATTTTCTCTTTATTTTATCAATTTTAAATTTATAAAATGTTCAATGAACAACTCACAATAAAGTTCAGTGATCCTATTAATAGTTTACCAAGTCAACTAAAATATTTTTTCTAACTAATTTCAATATTAAGCTTTCATTTAACCTAAGTAAGCAACGAAAGTGGATAGCAAGTTAATAAATACATTCAAAATATGTGCTAGTCTTAATCATTGTAAATGGGTTACATTAAGAGCTAATGTTTCAACATTCTGATCTTCGAAATGAAGAGTCTTGTTGACGATCTTGATGTGAGTGCTCAAGATTATGCAAAACTGACGACAGTTGGAGACTTATGTCCATAAGTTGACGACATACATGAGCTATGTCGTGTTCCTCTTGGGACATCATGAAATATCCAGTTCTATTCTCACACAGATGTTTAGCATAAATCCCAAGAATAACATCAACATCATCTTCTTCAGAGTGTCCAAACAAAGAGCCTGGAAACATGGTACGATAGCAATGCAAATGCCGAATTGCTTTTCCCCACTTTCGTGTGTGAACCAACTCCAAAAAGATCGTTTCTGCCTCATGTTGAGAAAGCGAGGAAATGTCAGTTTGTTCAGTTGGAGATAATCTGTCACTTTCTGTGTCTTCGACTGCTCGTACGACATCATTCTTAACAGAAGTTATGTCTTGAGAAAGATCAACGATATGTACTTGTTGAACTCTTCCTGTCAGTAAAGATAATAATTTAACATAACTTTCTAGTAATAGAAGTAACTGAAAGTGTAGCTTATAGAGACACCTACAAAGATCAATTCGATGTTCTTCAATGGAACCATCTGGAATAGGTTCCCCTAACTGTTCCAGTTTAAGTGCAGATTTCATAGCATCCATACATTCCATGGTATGCTCTTGCTTTTCAAGGAAGGTTTCCCAGTGCTCTTGTATCTCAAGGACACAAAATTTGTGCCTTTCAACCAGTTGCATAACTTCAGGATCGATATAAATAAAAGGACATTCCACCTGACTGATAAGCACATCCAGCATAGTTAAGAAATGAGATGCGACCCCTCGGAAACCATCCATGTGAGATATCATTTGACAGCACTCTCTGGTCAATCTTGTAACTCTCCTGAACATTTCTTTAAATAAGCGAGAGAGAATTTGATAGGTGTTAGAGGCTACAGTTCCAGTTCCATCAGACATCAAATCGTGCAAATGAGCTCTCCACATATCTTCAATATCTTCTGATCCAGGAGGTAAGTGGATAGCAGCTAATGGCGAGAAGCTAGGCGATGTGTTGCTTAGAGTTAAATCTCCATCACTAGCTAAACTGTGAGTTGATACAGAAGCTGGACTTATTGGTCTTCTTCTGTGTTCAGACAAAGGAAGAGAACTTGGTGGAAATACATAGCCACTGCTACTACTGGGCATATCAGGATGAACATCATCAAGTGGAGAAACACTTCCTATTTCATCATCAGATGATTCTTCTTTACGGGGGCTCAAAGTGGAATTACTCATTGACAAATTGAGTTTAGGTTTTGAAACATCATCTGTACTTCCATCATAGTTAGTCAATGAACGCCTACGCACACCCCAGTTGAAATTATCCATACTCTCTCCTTCTTGACTTTCTAATTCGTATTCTAAGAAATCGAAATCTTTGAAAACACCAAACTGGGCATGATCAGCATGACCATCTTCTAGCTTGCTATCAGCAGACTCATTATTGGTAGCAGATATCTCTTCAGTGCTACTGCACATTGAAGATTGATGTTCAATGATATCGCTATTCTGACTAAATATAACTGATGGACTCTTGGGAAGACCTACTCTTTGGCCACAGCTAGTAAGCAGGCCAATGAGATGCTCTCTTGTTCGAGCTTGGGACAGCCAAGGCCGTTTCCAACCGACAGAACCATTTTCTGTGAATGAATGGTTATGAGACAAACTTCTTCTAGGGGATGCACTTGATCCTTCTTTCTCTCCATCTTTTGGACTATCTTTCAGAAGATAGCGTTGCCCAACAACAGGAGTTTGAGATAAATCAATAGTAAATTCCATTGTTCTCCCAGGTAATTCTCTCTTACTGCCAAACTCTGAATCTACAAAAGATGTATTTGATGCGATGCTGACACAATCAGCAGCAGATGATCCAATACTGAAAGGGGCGGGAGGAGCGGCAAGAGTTGATGATCGAGTGACAACAAGTTTCAATATTTTCAATGCATCTTTCCACTGAGGTCCTTCAATGTATCTGGAGATAACCCTCAACAAATCAGAATTTATTGCTTGCACTGAACATGTAACATCTAAATAATGTAAAACACAGTACAAAATACCCAAAACATGGGGAATTAAGTTTTGAGAACCTTTTTCAAGAATTTCGACTAAGAAGGTAATGAGTGTTAGAAACACGTGGCAATAAGCATCATATAAATATTTTACTACACATTTGGTCCACTGAAAGCTCTCTTTGCTAAAAGATCGACGGCTATAGAGCATCATAACAGTAGCCAAATTTTCTAATTTCTTTGATTTTTCCATGCAAACTTGAGCAATATTTTCAGCACTTTTTATACACAGAGTATTTGGATCATCATAGTTTAATAGCAAGTATGGCAACAAGGCCATTACATGGAATGGAAATGCTAATGATTCAGATGGGTCAACAACAGGAATGTCTAACAGTGCTGTAAACTGTGTTATTATCTTTATTGTTGCATCAAATGTATTGGGAGATGCACATCCTTTCAGTAGCAAGGCATGCACACCAGGAAAATTAGACCACTTAATTTGCATCTGTATTTTTTCTAACTTCTCTTGGCAATCAGTTCGTTCCAAAGGTAATTTTGTCATTACTTTTTCTAAAAGTCTTGTGGCTAATAAAAACTCATATTCATAATCAGACTCTAAAAGAGACACAGCAATCCAAAAGAACTGAGCTAATAAAGCCATTCTGTCTTCTTGTGAAAATTGTTCATCTGCCATTTTAAGAGACTGGGCACTTCTAGATCTACCCAAGTTATTTGCTTTCAATCGCACATCGATATCTGTATTACTCCGATTACGGATGTCTTTAATTTCAATTGTCGGAGAATCCGGATATTTTCTACCTGAATAAGAGGTACTTCGCTGATGATTTACAGAAATTGGAAGAGGATTGCTAGAGCCAGAAGAATGTCCTGGGTGAGTAACAGTAATAGGAGGTGCACTTTTTCTATTGCTTTCCTTATTTAAATTGGGAGTGGATTTAAAGAAGTCTCTCATTATATCACTAATTTTTGATGCAGAATCTAAAGAATCAATAGCCTCTTCCAAAGTAATCATTAGTTCAGTTACATAACCCTGCATATCTTCACCTTGTTCAGTAACAGTCTCTACAAGACGAGAAAGAATGTCAGACAACATACGAGCATTCAATGGAACTTTTAAAGCACGGAATATTTGCAAAGAACGTCCAGCATAGTGACGCGATGAACATGATAGGGCTAGTTGAAGGGCTATTTGAGCCCATCGATCTTGAACGTGAGCCATTGGAATTGATTCTCTAAATACATAAAGAACATGCTGCAAAAAGGAGGATAATTGCTCAGCACTTTTAACAGACCATACTTTTGAAGTAATATCCTCATAACTCCATAAGGCATTTCCTTTTTTAGATGCTAAATAATCTATTAATGACTTGATGGTATCTTCCACATTGGGAGCTATTTTATTCATCTCAAAAATATGATTAATTGCAGTTTCTTCAATAGCCAATGTCTCACAAGATCCACTATCTTGCTCCTTGCTAGAAGTTGATTCAGTATCCTCTACAGATGATCTCTTATGGTTCATAGTTTCCTTTTGGATGATCTCTTCAAACAATTTTTGTTCGGTAAAATTTATTTTTGATGCAAATGTTTGGAGAGGTAAACCATACCCTAATTCTCTGGTTTTGTTATTTAAAAGTATTCTAGCAACTCCTAAATGGTCCTCGTGCTTTGTTAAAACAATAAGCAACTTCAGAAGAAGTGTTTTACAATGTTCATGCACAAGTGCGCGAGTATTATCCAAACCGAGAAATATTATGTGCAGCATTAAAGGAACATGAGGGGACCAATCAATGCTTATACCATCTAAAACATCTACCAATAACATAACTGCCAAATTGCATCTGTGAAATCCAGTTACAGGTTGTGAGCTATCAGGTAAAAACTCAGTTAATGGAGCGTAATAACCGCCAAATTCGGGCATAGGTAATGGATGTGGTTGGGGAGTTTCTGGTTTGATATTATCTTCAGGTGGGACATGACACAGCAGCAGAAAATTATCTTCTTCCACTGAAGAAATGATGGTATTTTGCCCATCATCACTAGCAGTCAAAGAAGATGGCCCTGGATTACTTTTTGGCTGATTCACTCCACTGCATGAATTTTGAACTGGCTCAGAGTAACAGGCATCCTTACGAATTTGACTGTCTTTCTCACAACCACTTTCAGTACTATGGCGTTTAGTATGAAGAGTTCCTCTTTCCAGAGTGACCTCACTACGAGGGGCATCTGGTTGGGAACTTGATCCGCCATCATCTGAATGGCTACTTTCTTTTCGAATACTTGTAACTCTGAAAAAGGGTGGAGTTTCAGTTCTTTCAATAAGGCAATTTAAAGTCTCTACTGTCTGCATATCAGCCATCATTTCATCCAAAAGCTTTTCAGGTCTGGCTTTTGCCATAAACAATACAACCCGCTTTGCGTGAACTAATAATTCATTGGGTGCAAGTCCTGTAATAATAAACAGATAACGAATTATAACTTTTAAATTATTTGGCCAACACTTGCATAAAGATGCCCACAAGTCTTCGATTTCATGAGAATGATCATCACCAAATTTTGCAGTTATATAAAAAAGATTATTCAGAACCATTTCAGTAGCTTCTGCAGATCCCCAACCTTCTCTACGCTCCAAAGCAATGCTCTGACATGTCTCAGTGGAGCAGAACTCTTGTATGCGATTTAAATGGGACAAAGGACTGCAGTGATTGATGTTAGGATCTACTAATTCCATGTTATACAGCCAAGGTAAAACATATTGCAATAGATTTTGTCTAACAGGCGGTCGAGCAGTTTGAAGTCGGTATGTGATCTCAGAGAAAATAGGCATCGTCAATTCCGGATGCAATTGAGCTAGATGATGTGAAAGCTGCATCTGTGAGCAAGGGTAACCAGAAGAAAACAGTGCATCATAAAATTGAGCAGGCTTCTTCCTTAGCACAACATTTCTATTTACAGCATCAGTCTCCCCATCAACTGATATTGATGTACAAGCACCAAAAAATCTATGATCTAAAATCTGTAAAAGCTGAAAGGCTGTTTCTTGAATTTTACTTCTGGGACAACCTGTGTTCAGTAACGTTACATTTATTATAGCCATGTAATGATCGCATGGATATTCTCTTACACTAAAAATGGTTGCAAGAGCATTGAAACAACCATCAGCCATTTGAACTTCACCAGTGTAGCAACAATCTACAAGCCAGTCAAGTAATGCTCCACAATCTGAATTAAATTCCAAAAGTAGTACGACTGTTTCTTGTCCTAATTGATAAATTTTATCCACTTTAGAATTCAACAAGCTATTTAACCATGCATAAAATGGACCTTCTTCTCCGAGGCCTTGCGGGTCGAAACACGGACCACAACATAAAACTGCAGACATAGCTTGTAGAGCAGAAAACTCAAAATCAGAGATAGGTTCCTCCTTAATGTTCTTCCTATCTCCTAAGCTAAAATGTGAACCATACTTTCCACTCCAAGTAGCAAAAAGATAAAACAAATTTCTTCTTAAATCGCACCCTAAAAGATTATTACGATTTTCCAGTGAAAAACTTTTAATCAACTTATGTATAAAGCCACAAAAATGTTGCTTAATTTCTTGAACTATACTAGGGACATCCTTATCATTTTCAGTTTCTAAATAAAGCCTTGCTCCATCAATGTATTCAACAAAGGTAGTGTTTAAGGAGGATGCATCTCTGTCTAGAACACTGTTGCTAATCCCAAACGTTCCTTGTTCAGCAATCAGCTCCAATACCCTAGCAAGTTGCACTCGGAGAACATCTCGACGCCTTCGGCGTCTAACATTTTCTTGCTTGCGATCGATTGCTTCTCTTATGTAAATGACCAATTCTTCCATTAAATCTTTTACAGCTAAATGGTTCACTTTAGACAAACCAAATACAATTGAATCTCTCATATCAGCTTGCTCACTTCTAAGGAGTGGTGTAATCTGTTTGAAAAGGCTTGAAACATGCACACTGGTATTACTTGGAGATCTGCTATCAGACCTTTCGGAACTTATGCTATCTGGAGAAGAGCTGAGACTCAACTCTGGAGTAATGAAACGGAGTGAATGAATACAATTTGGTGGTGCGATTCTACAGGCGAACATGAGATAATTTCGCCACAATGTTAAATGAAGCTCTCTTTCATTAAGAGCCTTTTTCACCACTGTAGGTCTTAACAATGAGGCTCTGTTATCACTGACAGGATTAAGATCCAAGTAAGAGAAAAGAGTAGTTATTCTTGAATAAATAATAGGCCATGAATGAGCTATTGCTGTTGAACAGTTTTTCAGTAAACTACTGTTATCAATGAAACCAAGAAGACAAACACACCATGGATCTAAACTTGAACTTTCTGAAATTTCTAAATTACTAGAAATTTTATTTGAGCCTTCAGTGGTATCATGAAGGCCAGATGTCCAGGCTGAACTATTTCTCTCGGTCAACCATTGAAGATCAATGTGAGATGCTGATAGTAAAGCTGCCTTTTCAGCGGGAGGTAAGAGTGGGAGACATTTTTCTGCAACAAAAGGACAACACTGATCAATTGTTTCTGCTACGCTTTCTTCTTCACAGGTTGGAACTAATATTTTAAGCAGTGCTTTAGTTTCTTTTAAGATGTGAACGGAAAGTCGGCGTGGTGGAAGCCTGCAATGGCAAAGCATAACCAAAGCCACTGCTTCAACCAAGTGCAAGACTGTACACAAGTGATCTAATTTATTTTGTTCGTGGGCTGTTTTTTTAAGTGAATTTTGAGAGTGACAAGTCAATGCATTTTTCCAATTGGTGAGAAACTGAAGAAGCATACGAAGAGCATTGTCTAACAGTTGGGGAAATGTATCATTAACTTCACGTAACACAAACTGAACAAAACCGTAAATGACATCTTCTCTCCAGTCTGGGAAATCTAGAGTCATATTTTGAAGCGACTGAAACGCTAGAGCTCGAAGCTCCTCGTCCATGTGAACCGTTAATCGAGAAAGTAAATCAACTAAGTCGTGGCGGCTCATACCATCGGGTATCAATCTTGGAACAGCTGCAACACAAGTACGGAAAAGATCAATTTTTGGTTTTCTTTCGCCTGTAATCATATCATCAGGCTCTTTGTTAATGTTTTGAACAGTTGTCATCATTAGAGGTCTCCCAAACTGAACATCAAGTGCTTTTAAGATATCGTCAAATACTTTTCTCACATAAGGATGGTAATGAGACATTCCAATGGTTCTAGCTGTCTCATCAGTAAGCATTTTGTTTAGGAAAGTCTTCTTTACTCTAAGAGTATTTCCAGATGGTAAAACACCAACAGTTCTAGGCATAGGAGGCTCACCTTCTTTTTGCTGCAAGCTATCAGCAACTACTAAGAAAGCACGAAGAGCAATACTCATACGTTCAGGAGTCAGTATTATCTTGATTGGTCTACCCACAGAGAGAAGATCAAATACTATTTCCTTCATTGCGAAGTCCAATCTTTCTTGGGCAATGAACTGAATGATTTTAACAAATATATTCAATGGTGTATCCCTGGGCACTACAGCTTTTGAGCCTTTGGGAAATAAAGAATTAACGATACTTTGTAACCGACTCTGTGTTGCAGTGTTGCTCTCACATTTTATTCGTATCATATAAACCCACAGCAAACGGTATAAAGATTCTAAAGCAACTCTGCACATTTTTGGATCTCTGTTTTTTAGATGAGATAAACACATGGCTAGAAAGTAATGCCAATTTTGAAGGAAAAATAGCTTTTGGCTAACACATAGCAAACAAGTAACCAAAGGAAAAAGAGCCAAACTATGTTTCTTCTTCGTGCATAAATCTAAAGTATGTGAATAGAGCATCTCAACAAAAGTTTTTAAACATGGTACATTAACTTCATTCTTGACAGTTGCAGCAACGGGCACTAAAATCTCAACAAATAAACCTGCCAAAGCATGCTTGATATCTTTATCCTTTACTTCAAGAAAATATGTTGCACATTCTTGCATGAATTGGAAGGATGCTTCAAATTCTTCAATTGGTACCATCTTAACCCTGAAAAACTTCATTCCCATTAGCAAACTAATAATACTGTGTGTGACAATGGGACTCGGCTCTTTACTCCGCAGCTCTTTCAGTTCAGCCACAAAACGCTTTCTAACTGACTGGAAACGGGACTGAGCTAGCACTCCTATCACTTCAGCATAAAGATCGGCTATAATATTTGCATTCTGAACATTTGGTCCAGACTGAGCTCCTTCTCTAAATCTGAAATGTTTGAAGGCTAGGTTTTCAATATAATTGACCAAATCATCATGCCCAGGGTGGACAGATAGCTGCTTTAAAACCTCAATCAGCACCAAACAAAATATAAATTCAACAGCAAGGTCTCTTCTTTCATGAAGATAATCTTTCTCGGTTTTTTCTTGGGTTTCATTTTTGCCCTTTGAAGAATCAGCTCTTATTCTTAGTTCAAGAGATGTAGGAGAATCAACACCTTGTCTTTCATACCACGCAAAAAGAGTGCGTAACAGCGATGGTAGGCAATGCTCAGCAACTGATCCGAAAGCACTTAAAAGTTGGTCGAAAAGTGGGTCTTCGCCCCTTTGTAAAGATTTCGATAAAGGTCGTTCCAAAGATTCAGCTAAAACAAGATCTATTTTTCGCTCTGCTTGCACCGTGAATTCAGCAAATAAAGTTCGTAAAATAAACTCACCAGGTTTCACTTCAATGTCAATATTTATACCTGATGGAAAAGTCTGTCTTTCTTTACGTACACCCCATGGTAATTGCGACTGAGTGCAAATATTGTAGCAGTTAGACTGCGATTTGGCTTCGTTGGAAGAAGCCATTGACTTTAATTTTTAATATTATATCACTACTTATTACTGTATTACGATGACATGATTCAATTAACTTTGTTTCCGTGACAGGTCGTTAGTAAATAAACACAAAAGTGAGATCGAAACTATTTAACGTGGTCCCAGTTAATCAATATTTACATGCTACTTTTCCTTCATATGATAGCTAAAATGAATGCTTCAAATAAATATTATATTATACTAAATTTATGAATTTGTTCATCAAATAAAATTTCATATTACTGAAATATAATTAAAATTACGTTAATGAAAATATTATGAAAATAAAGTGGCAATACATTGAACTATTTTCCGAAGGAAACAAAGATTATACGGTTTGTACGGTTTATTCTCTAAGTGTTGCTCAAATTCATTGACTGGTTGATATTAAACTTCAAAACTGAAAAATCTCATTGAAAGGAACATTCTGTAAAATATCACGCTGAATTTTCCTCTACTTCGACTTTCGCTCGTACCTTGGATAATAGAAAACTTGGCTTCTAGAAAACATATTTGTTTACTGAGAGATAGAAAATAATAATAAAATTAATTATAGAATAATTAATAAGATAAGAGATAGACAAACGCTAGTTTTATTTGTTAAGAGCTATATTGTCTAATATGTTTTCGAAGCATGTTAACAGTTCATAAAATAAAGGAACTTTCACTAAAGTAATTCATCACGTTCCTACTTCCAATAAATGTATTTATGCTTAACTGTCGTAAAGTATAATTATATTCTAGGCACAAAATTGTAATTGTCTAATTCTGTGTTCTTATAAGGTTATTTCATTAAAAAATCATTCTAATAGAATGAATGAGTTCTCTTTTAAGAGTAGCTTTATTCAAGTAGTCTATAATTAAAATATATGAGTGGTGTATACAACTTATTTAGATTTAACTGTATATACCCATATTTAGTAGTTTTCATATCTTCATTAAATTTAATTTCAACAAATGGCAACTTTAATTTCAATTCATTAAATCACTTTTAATAGTCTTTTTTTATTTATTTTGTAACTTCTTGCAAACTGTCATTATCAGTGTTCTCATGTAAAAAGTTTTAAAAAATTTAATTGGAATTATAAAGTTTTTAACTTAATATTTAAACCATATTAAACAAGTGCATTCTGACAAATTTGATTTTATTTCATTTGCATTTCTTTTCTGTCTTTTTTGCATAAAACTGTTTCTCTAGTGGAACATGTCTTTTTATTATTATTATTGCAACCTCATATGTGGCTTACTGAACATATGTTTTTGGTTTTTAAGACATGCAATAAAATTTTAAAATTAAAATTCCTCTATTCTCCATTTTAAAAAAAACTTTTAAGTTGAAAAGATTTCTAGTCAAAATCCTAGTTTTATGTACCAAATTATTAGAGAGTTAACTAACAATATATAATATAAATTACCTATGAATGAATATTTCTATAAAATAGTTGAAAAGTAAACAATTTTGTGCAATTGAAATAAAATCAATCATTCAATTTAATAATAACCATTGCCTTGGTTTTGCAAATCCTGTTCTAAACATTAATTTTGTCTAAATTAGAAACGTCAAAATTTGCTGCCATTATTTTATAATAGGACAATACTAATAAAGGACCCTGTTTTTTCAATTTTATTTCTTTTATCGGATGGATAATGTTTGATAACTTTTTCTTTTTGAATTTGAATCATCATTGTTGAAATGAATAGATAGATTGTATGAAAGTATAACTTAAATAAACAGAATCTAGAAAAGATTCTGTTGAACTTTCCAAAATTGTTATTAATGACATCTATTTGTGTACAATGTAGTTTTATTTTATATAAATATTTAGATTTACATGTTTTTTTCAGCTGAAGTAAAGCATAAATTATTTGGAATGAGAATGCCATCATCAGGTAACTTAATATTTTTTATTTCGAAAAGTAATTGTTATACTTTTAAGAATAAGTTTATTAAGTACATAAAATAATTATACATTAAAGTGTTCTTATCTTATTACTATTATTATGTTACTTTTTTTATCATTATGTAAATTACATTTCTAATCTGTTCTTCTCATTATTACCAGTTGGTTTAAGTTTCAATAGAAATTTTTTTTAAAGAATATTAATTATTGCAAACTAAACTTTTTTGTCGTTATTTTAGCATTATTAAAATTATTAACCTTTTTTCTATGCATTGTATTTTTTAATAACGCCCGGTGGCTGAGTGGTAGCGCTTCGCGCTGCCGTGCCACAGGTCCTTGGTTCGATCCTTGGGCCGGGCAAGGCCGACTCAGCCTTTCATCCCTTCAGTGGGTCGATAAAATGAGTACCAAGCATGCTTGGGAACTAACACTGGGGGTTCCGCGTTCGGCTGACCACCTGACCGGAACATATGCTCCTGCACCCCAGAGCCCAAGGTCAAGAAAACTGAGATGGGCACAGTCGGCCTTGGCCCTCTTAATGGGCTGTCGCGCCACTGAGTTAGTTAGTATTTTTTAATGAGAAAGAAGATAGAAAAATTATTAAAATTGAAAAATTGAAACCAACAAAGCAACAATCTTTCGTACAAGGCAACAATTAAACTAATAAGTACATTGAAACCACCATGGAACCAAGAAAACCTTTTTAACTTGTACAAAACTTAAATTTGCAATGAAACACAATGCAACGAGCTGCAGTTTATTAGATGGCAAAAGATTTAATTCATTGAAAAAGCTAAACAAAAATAAAGAAAATAGATGATGCTGTGATATTGTGTTTAAATGAAGATAAATGCTGTTGAAAAAATTCAAATTGTATTGGTATGTTTTTAGGAATTACTATTTTTTTTATCTAAGAATTGAATGATATATTACTATTATTTTCAAGATTAAATCTTGATGCTTTGGAATTTTGTTTCATTCATATAAATGTTGATTTCCTGGTTAACTACTCAAAATCCTTACCAACCTTAATAACACTTTGAAATACATTCTATCCAAATTCATTTGCCTTTCAAGTACTGTTTTTCAGATTTTGTTTTTCACATTTATTTTATTTTCCATTTATTGTGGCAAATTTTTTTCTTCTTTTAGTTATTTAATTTTTTTTTTGAATTTTTTTTTGCTTTATCCTTTTATACCTGGTGGATCTTGAGAATAGGCCCCCATATTTGAGCACTCAAAATATTTATACTTATTCCACTTAATTTATGAAGCAAATGAAGTATTTCAATTATGAACTTTATTATTTATAAAGCAACAGTCAATTGAATCCTTATATTGTGAAAGTTTAATTCATTCTTAATACAGTTACAGAAAACTCATTCTCTAATGCAGTTTCAGAAAACTCATTATCAATATTTATGATAAAGTCATCACAAAAAAATTTGACTTACTGTGTTTCCTTCAAATCAATAAACTGCAATTAAAATGATTTTATAACATTTAAATTTTTAAAGGTTCATTTTAAGCAAACAAGCTTCAAAATTAATAATTATTTTTTAAAAAAAATCACGTTTTGAAAAAATTTATTTTAAAGATTATTATTATTGGTACTTTGGGATTATCCCGTCAATGCTGGGAATATGCACAAATGCTTTGGCACCATCATAATAAAAAGCAATTTCCAGAATAAACTTTTTAAACACATTAAATTTGTGAAATATTAATAATAATAACAAAAATTTAAGTTTAAAAATGCGTAATAAAGTGTAATAAAAAGAGTAAAATCCTATAATTTTTTTATATATAATTACTCATTGAAATATTCTTGAATCTGACCAATTCTAAACATTATAAATCATTTCTGTGGCCAAAAATCCCTAATAGCTTTTAAAACGCAAACAATTGCCTTGCACTCTCTTCGGTGCTAAACAAATCCCAAATTCAAATAATTTTGCAGCAGTGTGAGATAACAGTGTATTTCAACTTGTTAAAGAAAACTAACTCGCTTAGTCAAGAAATACTCTGTAAATATGATAATATTTGCGGTTATTGGCGCAGAACCTACCTTTTGGCGATAATATCACGTTTGGTGAAAATGAACGACGAGATTATCCTAATGTACTTATTTATTAAATATATACGTGTGTGTGCGTCTGCCCATTGATGTTCTAAACTTATACATAAGCTGTATTGTTTTGACTTGGGGTAATTCCTGATCAAAAGATGCAAACATCTATTTTGTGAAAAGACTATTCAAAATAGAATTTTAATATTTAATGGAAATTTGACGCTATATGAGATGAGTCCTATGCCACCTTCTTTTGTTTGAAAATCTAATTAGAATTTAAAAGATTTTAAATTTTTAGTGATCAGGAATTACTCCTGGTCTTGATCATTTCTGGGGTAATTACTGATCACCAGTTTTTATTGCAAAGGGGCTGTTTAAAAATAATTATATAATGGTAATTAACAAATAAGACATGAAGATCAAACAAATAAACCAAAAAGATGTATTTAAGCAGCTAATAAAACGATTTATTTAAAAGCAAGAAGAAAGATTAACACTTTAAATTTTCAAAAATCTTTGCATCGTGCCATACATTTTAGGCAATCAGCCAACTCATTCTCATGTTCGGCTGAAATATAAGAGAGTTCCCACATGAGTTACTTTTGCTGGATTTTTTAACTTCATTAAAGGAAAGTGTAAAGTTAAGTAAGGTATGTCAACAGCTCTGGCAGCAGCTCTCACACTGAAATTTTCATTTTCAATCATTAAAAGAAATTCACTAATTTTGCTTTCTAGAAGCTTAGTATCCTTTTTAGGCTTATAATTTCTCACCATATTTATACTAGGCTAATTTATAAACTTAAAAATTATTCTAACAATGTACACACATAAAATTAAGATAGAAGCAAGGTAAGACAAACCAGAAATGGTGCAAATCAGAATACAGTCTTGTATACAGTTAAAAACAAATTTTGTGATGACAGTTAAAATATATTTTATAGTTGTTCCACTTAATAAATATGAACTGTTATTTAAGAAAAGACAATTAGCTATTTATAAGCTATTTTATATACTATTTATAAGAAGAAATGACAATGATCAGGAATTACCCCAGTGATCAATAATTACCCCATCTGTAGGGGGCAACATTTGATATAGTTTCCTATAATCAATTATAATGTTTACAGTAGATGTGAAACAATTAAACAAAAGCTTACACTACTTTTATATCAAAGAAAAAGAAAGTAACTCAAAATATTTATTATTAAGAGAAGGAGGGGGATCTTTGCAGAAATGTGCACATTTTGAAGCCCATTTTTGAAATGTAAAATACCGAAAGCAGTTTAAAAGATACTTATTTTGTTAGATTAAACAAAAAACTATTATAAGGTAAATATAGTTATACTTTAGTAAAGTGTACAAGCATTCTTGTCCATGTCACAAATTTAAAAAAAAAATGTTTTTTTTTTAAATAAAATTTAGGTGATCATTATTTACCCCAGAAACCGAGTGATCCTGAATTACCCCGGGTCACCCTATAGTTTAAAAAGCTCTTTTCTAACCTGACAGAAAACTACCTGAGGTGTTTTTGAGAAATATCTGTTACTAAAAACCTCTAAAGGAGAGTTAAAAAATTTTCAACTTGGAAGACAAAGTTAATCTTACGAATAATCCTAGAACTCTAAGCATAAAGAAAAAAAATGTCCTTATGAATTAATTGTCAGAGTAATTGCTAAATATCAAAAACCAGAACTAAAGATAAGTATTTAAGTTTAGCATCTAATAGGTTACAATTATGTGTAAGTCATCAGGGGTCTGTCCAGGCCGAATTTACTACCGTTTAGCGGTACCTTCACAAATTCAACTTTAGGAAAAACGGTAGTTTCACAAATTCAATTTTAGGAAAAACGGTAGTATCACAAAATACTTTTTCTTAAAATTTCATTTTTGTATCCCTTAAGAAACGATAAATCCATATTTTTCTGTTGATTTTTTAATATAATTTTTAATTTTTCACAAATTACGTCTAAATTTTCACAAAATAGGTACCTATCAGAAAAACCTAGACAGACCCCTGGTCATATCAGATTCAAGTTATTGCAAATTGAATGTACTTAACTTACTCACTTAATTCTATTGTTACCTTACTTACTAAAATAATATAAATTTTTTTTTTTTTAATGTGTTCTTTTTTTTTTACTTATGAAAAGCTTGGCAGTTCTTTTACTCTATCTTAAAAATGGTTTTGTGAAAATTCTTTTTAATTATTAATTTTTTTTCTTTTCATTTTTACTAATAAATGTTTAATTTTCAGAACCAGATACTCAAAACTATCATCAAAAGTATCGTAACCTGAAAAGAAAACTGAAGTTTTTAATATATGTAAGTAGCTAAAGCATTATTAGCTTAATAGTAAAATAATTTAAGAAAAATATTCAAACAATATGTGAAATTATAATAGCTCTAGTAAGGACAGGAAAATATAATTTCTGAATAAAGACACCCACTTAAAAATGGGTTTTATAGAAAGTTTTTTTTATTATTAATTACCCAGGTTTTTGGGGGCTGGTATGTGGATAAGCCCTAATTCAATTACAAATTCAGTTAAATTTTGGTATAAGGAAATATTAACTAATAGCTACCGGTTATTTTTAATGCAACTGTGCAAATTTTTTCAGTACTCTAAATGTTAAAATATGATTGGAATTAATAACAACTTTTATAGAACAAGGTCATTCTGAAATAAAATAAAGTTTTTTACATTTTTGAATAAAATTTTAGTTTATTAGTTTTGATAAAGTTGAGAAAAAAATGCATCCTTAAGCAGACTGTGAATTATAACTTTTCAGATAGATGTTTAGTTTTGTAAATTATAACTAAGTTAGTTTTTCTTCTTGCTCTATTTCTTTAGAGAATATTCTGCCCTAAACTTGTCTCAATTTTTGCCTGAACTACTACCTGAGGCCTGTTTTTGCGATAGATATTTATTTAATATTTATCCTATATTGATATTTATAAATTAACCTAACTTTTAGCCGAAATAAAACATTTGCGTATATAGATATTGACAGTGGTCTGGTCTTCTGACTTGATAACAATTTTATCTTAATTTCTAATGTATAACCTCATTGATAGTCATTTTTGTTATTTTTCTGCTGTTTCAAAACTTATTACACAAAAAAAAAAATTTATAATTTTAATTCATTTGAACGAAAGATTATTTGGGAAAATTTTGTACTTAAAATTGTACATACAAAGTGAAATGAATAGAAAAAAAATAATTTCCTAATCTGGTTTTAAAAAAGAGTAAATGACAAAAGATTGGAAAGATAAAACCTTATTTTACTGTGCCCTTATCACTACTGTTCATTTTTTAATAATCCTATTATTCTTTTGTTAAAAAAAAAAAAAAGAAATTATTTATTTATTTATTTTATTTTTTTTTAATATAAAATTCCATAATTCTGCTTATTTGAGCTTTCAAGTTATTCAGTTATTTTTTGTTTATAAATACAGCCGTAAGGTATAATATGATATAATACAACAAATGTTATTTGTAAATATGATTTTAATTTTTAATTAATGGTTACTGAATCATATTGAAAATCTAAAAGATGTATCAAATTTCTAAGTTTTTAATATTGAGAAGATTTGCCTCACCTGATTATGTGAATAATTAGTTTTAAAATTACAATTTAGGTGATAGCTTACATCATATCACTTGTCCAATGGTTTGTTACTTGCTGATATACATATATATCTACATGTATATTATATTATGTATAATGTTATTATTATGTATATTTATGTATTTTAATTATCAATATTTGTTATATAATATGGAAATAATATATATTCCAATCAGTTATAAATATTAAACCGTTATATCTCTAAATAAATAAACATGAGTTAATAGTATTTACCAGGTTTTTCCCATTTTCCCCATGGTTTTTACTGGTAAATACCTAATTTTTACCATGTCCTGGTCAAAACCGAGCCCTGCTTTTTTGAACTATTAATCTATGTACTTAGTTAGAAAATTTGATCATTAAAATACAAGTTATTTAAAATAATATCTTTTTATTTTGTGCATAAGAACAGATTCAACACACTTCATTGAGGGAAGATAGAAAGAATTTGTTATATACAGTAGGGAACCGATTATCCGGAACAATCGGGACCATTTTTCTGGTTTTCTGAATCGCTACAAAAAGCCGTTTTTTTATTGTTAAACCCAACTGAAAATAAAAAAATATTTAGAAATCTTAAAAAGAAGAAAAAACGATGAAGTAATACACTAATGATTATTTCTAAAATGATGGTAAAGTAAACATCTTTCAAAAAAGAAAGAAAAATCTTATGAGGAAAAGAATTTTTTTTTTAAATAGCAGGAAAATTTATCGAATTTCGTTCCGGTTTTTTGGTTTTCTGATTTCCGGATAACGGGTTCCGTACTGTACTTATTAAAGATGTTTTCTGAAAATAGAGCCAAAAGCAAGTTAGATGTTTATAATCAAATGTTAATAGTTGTTACTGACAAATTTTAATGGAAATCTATTTAAATAAAAAAAAATATGAAAATGATTTTGATCAATAGTAAATTATTGGACAAAAAATTTATGCAACTTTAAAAATAAATATTCTAAAAAATGAATATATGTAATGCTTATTAGTTCTAGTATACTTATTTTTTTTCACTTGACTTATGCATTGCAGTTTAATAATACAATACAGAACCCATTATCCGGAAATCAGAAAACCGGAATGAAATTCTATAAATTTTTCCGCAATTTTAAAAAAAAAAAATAATAATAATTTCCTCATAAGATTTTAGGATTTTTCTTTCTTTTTTGAAAGATGTTTACCTTACCATCATTTCTGAAATAATCATCAGTGTATTACCTCATCGTTTTTTCTTATTTTTAAGATTATTTCAAAAAAAAAATTTTTTTTTTTAGTTGGGTTTAACACTAAAAAAACGGCTTTTTGTAGCGATTCAGAAAACCGGAAAAATCAGTTGTCCGGAATAGCGATAGTCCCGATCGTTCTGGATAATCGGTTCTCTACTGTATCTTAATTCTTGATGAAATTTGAATTCAACTTTTAATTGTTATTAAATGTTTTTTTTTTTTTTTTTTTCATTTGTAAATTAAACAGAATTTTTGAAATATATCAGTATTTCAACTAGATCACTAGTGCCTGTGTTTTCTCAAAGTATGTATATATTTTTTTTTTCACATTTACAACTATTGCTGTTGGATTTTCTTTATGTTCCACAGCATATTACGTAGCATGTAAATTTTTCTTTGAGAATATTTCATGTTTTAATTTTTTATTAAATTTCTGAGAACATCTGCATAACATGATGCCTATGCATAATTAACATATTGAGTTTAATGCTTTTGTGTATTTTACATTAACTTATTGTTTCATATATTTTTTAAAGTGTAAGTATCTGTCTATATATATGTATGGATTATTTTTTGTAAATATTGTAAGAATATGTTAAAGAGGGCAACTATTTTTGAAGTCTTACCCCAGTGGCAGCCCTGTTTCTCTCATCCATAAAGAATTTAACATGTTTTACATTAGTTGTATGGTAACATCAAAGGAAATATGGTTTAAATAAGTCTTTGAAACTTTTTCTAAATTAAATAACTAATTTTTGGTCTCTATATTTGAATAAATGATCCAATGTGGACTTTACGATAGGCATTGAAATAACGTTGCATTAATGGAATAGGACTTCATGCATCGGTCACTGTAGTGGAAAGTCATAACTAAAGAGCGTAAACAATATTTAAAAATTATTTTAAAGCATTAATAATGATGTGTTCTACAAACATACTGCCATATTTACTATTTTAATAATGTTAAAAATATGTAAAATATACCTTCTAAAAATCCCTTCTTTTAATTCAATTAAATTTTTGTCTAATAAAATTTTTTCCTATTATTTAGTTCCAAATATAAATAGGATAATTATTTCTATTCCAGTAAGGAACTAAATATGGTGAGAATAGTATAGAAAATGTTATTAGTTTAAGCAATTCTTGGTTATATAAAAATTCTTTGGCCAACACCATCTCTCTTATTGTCTGAGTTTTAACTGAACAAAGGTTGCTGGCTGTGTATCTCAGTATTTTATGTTTTCCATCATCTAAAGCAGTTTTTCACATTTGATGTCTAAATCTTATGTATTTTTTAAAAACCTAATAAAAAGAGGAATCAAAGGAACATGTGTTATAATTTTATGATTACCTTAAAAGTTTTGCTGTTTTTTGTCTCTCATTTTTTATTATGCATATTAAAATAATTATTAATTTTATTTGTTAACTCTTCTCATTCTTCTCTTTTAGGAAAATGAATGTTTTCAAGATGAATTGAAAAAATCTCAAAGAAAATTGCTCAAAGTTTCCCGAGATAAAAGGTATTGGCTCTATTTTTCTTAGTATAATTATTAATTAAAAATCCCCAATGTTTATCTTTAAATATTGTGATTTAATTCATGCCTTAATTATTAATTGAATAAAAAAATATTTCAACAATTCTAGCTTTATCTTAATCAAAACTAATTTTGGAGTTTACTTTTAATAATTGACTGTCTCAACATTTTTTAAAATAATTAATTATTTTTAATAATTAATCTTCAAAATTTAACCATTTGAAATTAAATTAAGAATAAAACAAAGGTTTTCTTTAAAATGACAGTTAAAATTTTTTAGTTTTTTATCAATGTTAATTATGAGTGTGTTATGACCTGAAAAATTCCCGTTTATTTTGAAAATTTTTCATTATATTTTATCTTTCACCATTTTCCTGCTTGGGAGAAATAAATTTAACTTAATACCTGATTTGGGCTTAGAATTTTTGTCATGAATAAAAAAT
This sequence comes from Parasteatoda tepidariorum, assembly GCF_043381705.1. Taxonomy (NCBI): domain Eukaryota; kingdom Metazoa; phylum Arthropoda; class Arachnida; order Araneae; family Theridiidae; genus Parasteatoda; species Parasteatoda tepidariorum. The sequence continues at coordinate 97,046,665 of NC_092206.1, forward strand.
TAATGCACATTATGTTTTTATAAAAAGGATTATGGTTGTGTAATGACCATTGTTGTATATTCAAAAACAGCTTTCTGCTTGACCGATTACTGAGATATGAAACTGTTGAATCATCATCTACTGACTCGGAAGCCACTGTTTCAAGTGATTCTGACAGTGAGTTTAGAGCTGAACTTATGACCTTAAAAAAGTTAGTATTTTTTTAAAATCTTTATTATAACTATATTTTCAAATTTGATTTACAATTAAAAATACATCATTGATTCATTGTTATTAATGTCTTATTGTTATTGATTTGGATTACTTACTAAATGTAAACAACATCTCAACCTGTTAAGCCATACACTCTGTTAAAGTTTAGAAATAATCATTAAGATGTTAATTTAAATGTTAATTCCTGTTTTAATGTTCTATTTAATTAACTTTTCTAGTTATACAATTACACAGTAAATACAAAATAAATTGAGTTTTAGGAAACAATTATAAACATTTATAAAAATTAAGTTAAAATCTAATTATTTTGCCACATTATTATAAAAGATAATAACATAAATATACAAATGCACTAAATTTGGCACTTACCCAGCCTTTTTTTTATCATTAGAATTTTAACTCAATATAATATATGAAAAATTAATTTATTAAAACTAATAATACATTTTTTAGATAATACTTTAAAATATAAGAAATTGAGTCTGATTGTATGTGATTTAAAAGTCATCCTATTTTTACTATACAGTTCAAATTCGTAAAATCCAGATTAATTTTTAACTTAAGCTTATGGAAATGTCAAAGTATAAGCATGATTTTATTGTAAACCCATATTGTTTTTTCTTTGATTATTCTACTAATATCTCATGGTTTTTTAAATCTCAATAGATTAATGTGATATTACAATATGCAAATTCCAAGATGCGTTGAGATGAAAATTTTTCATATGTGTTAAATTGGTATATATTGAATCATAAATTGTTATAGTCTTGACTTTCAATTTTTGGGCAGTTATCACAATGCATTTCTGCGTGGTTTTTTAAGTCCTGATATTCAATTAAATCTTATTATTACAACTTTCAAATTTCAACAAAATGAAGTAATCACTTTTTGACTCGTTTGATTTCATCATAACTTCACTTGGGTTTTCAATTTTTTATCCAGCAATTCATGTTATGAATTACGACTTAGTTTTTTTAAACCACCCTATTTGTAATACACTCTTATTATGCCACATGAATTTTGAATAGTTTGTTTGAGTAATTACTTTTTTTTACACATTTTACTGTATTCGCAACAACTTCATTGTAAATTGATGCATCCTTAGCATTTGATTTCTCCTTAGTACTTGCTATGGATTTTTTAAAACCCCAATGTTTTTTTATAGTACAATAGTGTAATAACATGTGTATTTGAGTAGACACTTGATTTGTGACTATCTCATTGTCACAAATCAAGTGTGACTCTGGTCACTACCTGGTCTTCTTGATTGCTTTTCTAGCAGTTATATTTCCAAATGGTCTTTAAAGCTAATTTTTTAATATAATATTATGAAAAGCAAATTTTTGCACTTCGCCTCTAATATGAAATAAATTTAGCTCATTATTTTTCATCACAAATTTTAGAAGTTTCTAGATTTTAGAAATTCGTATTTTCAAGGTTTCCCTGTACTATAAATACTAAATATTTTTCCAATTTACCATTTTCTCTGATCTACACCGATAGATATATAGTTTTATTATAATTTGAGTTCATTTTAGGTATTTGTTTTTAGATCCTACATAACTTTTGGTTACACTTCATAATTTTAATTGTTTGCAAATACAGTGAATCATTGGTTAAGCAGACATTCTTGGGACGGAAAAAATTGTCCATTTATGAGAGTTATCCGCTTACGGGAAGGAGAGCATTTAAGACGTCATTTCAGCTTGTGGGGTCTCATAACCTGTGTGATCCAGAGGAAAAAATCAAAAGATGTTGCTATCCGAATGAGCAATATCATTTTCTCTCCTTTTTTTGCAAAGATAAGGCAAATTTAACGGAGAAAGTTTGATTCGTTAGTAGTGAAATAGCTTAACAATATTTTTTGTTATTGATGATGCAAAAAATTTACATGCTTTAAAAATGGTGAGAAATTACATATTTTTTCCCTTGGAATTTAAAGCAGATTTTTTTTTTCTTCAAATTCATGTGGCATCCGATTTGAAGAGATGGAAAATAACTTTTCAGGGTGAAAATGACTGTCCGTTTCCAATTACAGGAGTGTCCGCTTTGCGTAGAATGTATCGAATGGTTTACTCATAGAAGATTCGCGGGAATTAAAAATATGTCCATAGTGAGAGGCGTCCGTTTTGTAGGAGTGTCCATAACATAAGGTTTCACTGTATTAATATCCTACTATTCAAAAAATTTCATTATCTTTATTCATTATTATTTATTTCATTATCTTTATGTATACTAGTTTTATGAATCAGTACAAAAAATGGATGCATGCAATTATTTCCAACAAAAACACAAAAAGTAAAAATAATACTAAGGGGTACAAATTTTCAATCTATTTCCCGTCTAACTTATTAAGAGCAAATTATTCTGATGGCAAATATGTTTTTTCAAATTAAATTTGAATTACTTGATTAATCCTAAAAAATGAAGCAGCTGCGATTTATAAAACTGACCCAAATTTTTACTGACATTCATAATATAATTTTTGCTTTTAAACCTGTATTGTCAACTAATCCAAATCTATACTTTTTTGCACCTATTTATAAACTCCTTGGTCCAAAGGTTATTTCAGGTCAAAAATTATTTTTAATAGGTATTTATTATTTTGTTTATTATTAAATACTTTTTGATTTAAAATCAATAAAAATTAAGAAATTAAAAGTAAAACAAACTATATTCTGTGTGTAATATCGAAATGCAAAAAATAAATAAATAAAATTTAAAAAAATCAATTCCAAAAAAAACAGTAAAAATAGCATTATAAGCCAAAGAAATCTTTGCCTATCTTTCAACTAAATTACTTGAATCATATTATTTAGATTGTGCCCTTTTCCTCTGAGTCAAAAATTAGAACCCACAGAAAAAAACTGCATATTTAAAAAGAAAAAAGTTTTATGAATGATTATTTAACTTAAATTATTGTGCAATAACTTGCTAACAGATGTGCTTCTCAAATCATTGAGTACATTAAAGTATCATGAATTTATTGCATCCTGGAGCATTAATTTCAAATTGTTAATCATACGTTATTCAGTGTATTTTATTTTATTTTGCTAATCATGACGATGCCTGCTTTTTTTTTAAATTAATTTATTGGAAATTTGCTGTCTCTCTTATAAACCTTCATATCAATTCAGAAATTATTTCAATTGTTCTTAATATTTAAAGAATTCATTATATTTAATAATAGGAAAAGAACTTCAGTAAATACTGAAAATCAAGACACTGGTGCCGGATCCTCAACGGCTAATAATGTTGTGAGTAAACTATGTTTTCAATATGTGTTTGGTCTTGCATTATGTATTGAAATGTTTTTATGATTGCTTCTTTAAATTTTAGGGATAATTAGACTTTTAAATAAAAAAAATTTCTTTAAATCATTAACTTGATTGCAATTATAACTCTAATTAAGCTTTCTGCTGTTTCCTTGAATTTTCTGTTATAATCTTGTCTGTGAGTTAACTTATCTTTGAATCTTTCAACTAAGGAACATAAAACATTTTATTTTTTAAACATTAGGCATAAGTATAACTTGTTGTAATGTTGTCCATTTAAAGCTTAAATAAAAGTCTTAAGAAATTCCTAAGAAAAAAAGAAGTAAAAAATGTAGTCTCTAGCCAAATAAGAAGCTACAGGGGTCTGTCTAGGCCAGATTTACTACAGTTTAGCGGTACCTTCACAAATTCAACTTTAGAAGAAACGGTAGTTTCACAAAGTACTTTTTCTTAAAATTTTATTTTTGTATCCCATAAAAAATGATAAATTCATATTTTTGTGTTGATTTTTTAATATAAATTTTAATTTTCACAAATTATGTCTAAATTTTCACAAAATGGGTACCTTTCAGAAAAACCTAAACAGACCCCTGAGCTAATATGAAACATTTAACCCTGCATTTTCTCTCTCAAAGGGATTACATTTTTTATGTAAACACAAGTTTCGTGATAAAATTATTATTATTTTTTATTCATTTTATTATTATTATTTATTTATTTGCCATTTAAATCTAGTGTAAATTAGTGTCAGTTGTTGCTCTTCTGCCCCAAAATTTTACTTTAATCAACCCCATATGCATCGTCGGATTTATTCAGTTTTCTTAAGACAGTGGTACGTCCGATTTAACTTCTGAATCAAATTTTATTTATAGCGCTGTGTTCTTTCATTACTTGAGTACATTTTGGGCAGTTAATCCGATCCTTAAAGCTTTGGTCATTTCATGGTTAAAAATTCATGTTTTTTTTTTTTTAATGTATACATTAGTATGTAATGTGCTTAAAAATTACAATTTTAAATTATGATCAATATAATAAACATTTATCCCATCCTCTATTAAATGATAGAATAGAGTAAAAAACATTTCTAACAAAATAAATTTATTATCAAATAATGCACCCAAGCAGTTATTTTTTTTTTAAAAAATATAATTGCCCTGAAAATAAAAGCATTCATCATATAGTTAAAAAGCTTTTAAATATTTGTCTCAAATAAGCATTGCAGTTAATGATGTCAGATTTTCAGGATAGGTCTTTATATTCCTTATTGGTCTGGAAGCTTTGACTTCTACACCAGACTAACAAAAAGTCAACCCTATGTTGGTTTATTTGTCCTCCACCAATATCAGATAGACTTAAAATTATTTCCTTTCTTCAGAAGGCTTAAGCTTCCAGACTATCAAGAAGTTAATCGATATTTAGGTCCATCTCACATAGTTAACGTAAGCTATTTTTTATAATGAAGGGAACTTCCTCTCTTGTAACACATCATAAGTATCTCACATTATTAGGAACAATGTTAATAAAAGAAAAGTTTACGGAGCTATTTTAACCCTATGCCTGTGCAAAATCAATGGTTCTTCATTGTTTTCCCTTTCTTTATCATTTTCATACTTTTTGTTACAGTTCTAGAAGTATTGAAAAACGACCACATTGTCAAAAAAAAAATTTATTATGCATTATTTGGAATCTTTAAAAACTAATCAAAATGAATTTTAATTTTATAATTTGATAAAAATTAACCTTCGAGCTATAAGTTTTTTCAGTTAAACTAATACTTCTATCGTCAGATTTGTCATCTAAGTTTTTCAAATTTATAGTACTAATAGTATAGTAATATAATTTTTTATAGTAATATAATCTTAATTACTAACAATTCATTGTTCCTAGATATTTTGACCATTTTTCATGAGCTATATTATCTGACCTATTTCTCTATTATAATCAAACCTCCTTTAACAACTCCCAAACAGTCATATTTTTATGGAGCTGATCGTAGAATTTACATTAGGGCTAACCTCCGAACAATTGCACCCTGTTACTACCTTGAACTTTGAAGGTTTTATATTCAGTGTTTTTAATTTCAATAGATCATTACTTAACATACTATCTCTTAACAGTTAACACATTCCATTTGTTGAAGAACAACTAAGCATTCTTACACAAATCAATCATAGACACAGTTTGATACTTTCATTCCACCTACTGTAAATAATCTGCATTTTTCATGGGTATCTGTATGAATCTAGTGAATTATGTTCTAGTATTACCAAGGGGCAGCCATTCCTGGCGCTTTATCTGTAAGCTTTCATTTAAAATGAATCAAAGAAATTATTCACATGTGCAAGATGCAAAAGTAACTTGTTCATGCATTTGACCAACATCATTTTTCCTTTCTTGTGGTTTGGGGACACAAGTACAAATGTCTAAAAATAAAATTTAAAAAAAAAAAAATAAAAAAATTCTCTAGCGATCTTGTTGCACAAAGATAGACTTCTTCATTCTTTCTTATAAGTTTTTTTTCTTCCCCAATCTCATGCTTGTGGTAATTATGCTGATTAATAACAATGCTTGTAGGACGTTTTTGAAACAAGCAAATTTTTTAGGGTAATTTTGGCTAATTTTTTTTATTTCTAGTGACTGAAAAAGTAGACCTGTTCACATACAATTAATTATATCAATCTTACCTCATTTTCCAATATTTGCTTAAAAAATGCTTCTTTACCAATAATGGTGCATTGTCTACTTTTATATAATTGTACTTATAATTTTAAAAAAACATACCTAATATTTAACTATTTTTAATAGAATTAACATAATTTTTTTGTATATATATTCAGTGGAAAATCGCGTATTCGGAATCGGTAGGACTTATGGAAGTCCGGATATTAGATTTTTCCGTATAATAGACCCCCAAGGTAAACAAAGCTTAAAACGATCTGAATCTAAGAAGCAAAAAATAAATAAACATTATTTTTCGGTCAATAATGTTTTAGTATTAAAATGATATCTAATCAATCAAAAACAAATTATTAGAAAAAAATAATTGTTGCTTAAAATATAGAAAACGGGACAAAAATTGACAGTTATGAAAATATTAATTGCTCTCTCCGCTATTTTGAAGTAGAACGATTCAAGCAAGAAGGGGAAATTCCTGTCATTCATTAAGGTGGGTAGGTGGAGATGAAAATTCATTTCCTCCGTATTTGTCATACAAGTTGAGGGCGGAGCAGTAACAATTTCTTATTTTCTCTCCCATCATTGGCTATCAATCAAGCATAAAGGCGCGGCATGCTGATTGGGTTCTCTTTATTTTTTCTTGTGTGACTGAAAGTGACTCCCCCTCCACTTTAACTTTCACTCTAATAAAACGGTTCCAGGGTATGCCTCTTTTACTAGCCAGCTGCATTGGAAAGAAGGAAGGGGGGACTCAGTTGTGCTCTTTTGAAAACAAATCTCCCTCCTTTCCTGCATTCCTGAGTAGCGTCACTTATGGTCACTCAACGGTCTTGTGAGGTCTTCTCTTCCCCTTTCTGTTGATTTGTGGGTTCAATGCATGAATCACTAGAAGCTAGAGAAGAAAAAAACGTGTCCAAAGACTTTTTTTTTTTTAAGAGAGGGGAAGATAAGAGATGTTTGTTTATTTTGATTGTTAAAAAGTGTCCGGGAAATCGACCCTTCCTGAAAAGGGACGTCCGGATATGGGACGTTACACTGTATTTATCATTTTAAAGTTTGATCAAGTAATTTTTCTCATTTTTACTTATTATCCATTAATGCCCATTAAAAGTAAACCACTTATTTATTAGGAAGTAATATTAGCTCTTATGAAATATATATAAGATTTAAATTGTTTCTTGAAGTTTTTTCTGTTTCAAAACCAAAAGCCACTTGTCTAATAAATTGATTTCTAGATTAAAAAAGTTGTTTTTTGAAGCTCTTTTGCCTTAAATCTCAAAACAAATTTTTAATTTTAAAATTAGTAAATAATTTTCAATATTTTTATAGCCCATACAATTCAGCCCTTTACCAGCCTGTATAATATACACTAACGTCGTTCACAGAAAAAATTTTGCTGTTACTAAAAAATAAAATAAAAATCTGCCTCTTCAAAGAATTTTCTTTTTTGAGACCAAGAGAAAAAAATATCAATTTTTATGCTTTTTCCTGGAATGCAAAACGCAGTTTAAAATTAGACCCTGCAATTCTTATTTACACAATTTTATATCAAATATCGCGCTCTGTATTGGTGCAATGTAAAAGCCACCATTATGAATCACATTCAAGTGACTTCAAAATTGTACATCGGAATTCGTATTCACACGATTTTAAAATAGCTTATTATTAGCTAATAAGATTCATTTCTTTTGATGGCAGAGCCTTCGAAAAACAGCTTTAAAATATTGTGTGAAAAATTGCCTGAATATAATTGTATTTTGTTACTGCAGCCAGCTGAGCCTAAGAAGAAGAAAGCTAGAAAAGCTCCAGCTCCAGTTAAACCAGGTGCGTAAATCAGTCCTATTACAATGACTGAACAAGATTTAAAATCGCCTAGTCTAAAGGAAAATGTGATATTTTTACAAAAAAGAAAGTTGTGTTATTCCAAATTTTATGAAATTTGTGATATAATATCACTTAATTATGTATAATCAAACTATTGCACTGTTAAATACATACATTAAAAAAAGGGTAATAAATTTTGGTGAAAATGCTAATATATTTATTTTCGTTCTTATTTCATTAAGTATCATAGCATGTAATTTCTAATTGATATTTTAAAGTATAGATCCATAATTTAATAATCACTTATCTCTGTCTCTGTATTACATTGATATACAATAAAAATCCAACCATTTATATAAAACATTAATTAGAAAATTTTCAAAAGCCGGTCTTGTTTTTACATACAAAATAGTGCCATTAAACATGTTTTCTACTTTTAAATTAAAAACATTTACATTGCTTTTACTAGTAACATAAAGATTGAAATCATCTAATATTTGAGTTTTTTTTTTCCCTTTTAGATAAGTGATATACATATATCTATATATTCCTTTTAGTATTTAATTTCAATCAACTTTTAACTCATAAAGTAGTGGATTTATAAAATACTTATAGGATGTTTTTTTAGGTAACTTTCAGCCTACTGCTACCTGGTCATTTAAATGTGAAAAAGCAGGGGTTGAAAATTGTTTGGAACAATTTACTCCATATTGCAGAAATTCTTGAATAAAAACTGCTGCAATGCTTTAATAATCTGTACTAATTTTATTAATCCACTATTTTTAATTTCAAATATTATATTAATTTAAATGTATGCTTAGACTTATTTAAATGAATGACTTATTGACAAGTTTTTACATCAACTTATCATTTTAACGTTTTTCATCTATTTCTCTTATTTTCTTTAAATTCAAATGAGAGTATTATTTTTTCGTTAATTAAAAATCTATTTTTTCTAGTAATAAGAACTTTTATTAAAGAAAAAATGTTTCTCATAGTTTCATCCACCATTGTGACATTTAACTAGCCTAAGAAATATTTAAAAGGACAATACAAATAATACAAAAGTTATTATGAAAACTTTTTATTTGTGTATTTGTTCTTATAATGTGTATTTATTTTTATCAGTATACTTATAAAAGAGAGCTATAGGAAATGATTATATGAAAAAGTTATGGGAAGTTTTTAACAAACTATCGTCCATACTTTCGTTATTACATTTATCAATAGGTATGATGAGATGGTATATTATAAGTAATTAAAAAAAAAATCACATTTTTCCTTCTGGCCAATACGAAAATATACCCCTCTCCGGACTTGAGTCTTGTGGTACTTGCATACGTTTAACATTTGCTAAAACTTTGCTGAATTTATCCTTACGATATAAAATATATATATTTTTACTAAATATACCTTATGCAAATGAAAGCCTTCTATTACAATTTACATACATCGAGTAACTCTTATTTTTCTGATATCACAAAGGTCAAATTTTTTGATGAATAAAAGGTATTAAAAGATTTATTAATTTCTGTTCAATAGGTACAGATAATAATCTTTTATTTATAATCCTGTTGTTTCCTGATTTTATTATTCTTAAACTATGGGTAACGATCGCAAATAGGGTCATTTGTTTAAAATTAAAGATTGTGTGAAACCTGTATTTCGATTTTTTTTTTCTTTAATAATTACCCTCTATCATCATTATAATATTACATAAATATCATTAGTGTAGTGTCACAAAAAGCATTTCTAATTGGAAAAACTCAAAAGCTCTGACATATAGTTTAACGCTTGGTTTGAACTACAAATAAAAAATTGTATCCTCTCATTTTTGAATGAAAGCGTTATTACTCTGATACTGTAGTGATCTTTGCAATTATAAAAAGGTTTATTTTGTGTTGTCATTATGTATAATTATTGTAAATTATATGACATAATAATAATTTTAAATTATATACCAATAAAAATTTTCACTGTTCTATTTTCTATTTCAATACTGCCTTGAGTATTTTATATATTTATATGTAAAAACCTACACATTGTGAAGGTTAAATCATTTAGGTATATCAGTAACCCACTATTCTGTTAAAACTATTGTACCAGCCATGGGAAAAAGGTTAAGATTTAACATTTCAATACCATACACTGTGTAACTCAAACGTAGGAAACTTTACATACAATTGTCACAAAATAAAATTTTGAAAATGAAATAGGTTCTTTTTCATATCCAATAACAAATATATAAAAATTTTATTGTAAAATTTTATTTTGAATGTCTTGAAATTCGATTAAAGAGAGATTAAAAAGATGAAAATTACATAGCGAAAAACATTCTGCTTAATCTGATTTATTGTTTTTTCAATCCTCTCCATTTGTTGTTTTTGCCCGGTTTATATGTATTTTATTTGTTCCTGTTTTCTTCATTAATTATCTGGGCCTTCATAATAATACTTGCTAGTAGCAATGAATCAATTAAAAATTTTGATTATGCTGAAACAGCTGTGTTAGTTATTCTATGCTGTCCTTTTTTTTAGTTCTTTGATTTATATATATATATTTTTTAATAGAGTGCAATCAGCCATCTATAACCAATGAATAATAGACACAAATGAAAGCTTAAATGAATTGATGTGTTTAAAAAAATAGTGTATAAGGGTGGAAAATGGGTTACTGTTAGTTTATACATTTTATATTGCTCTTATATTTTTTATGTTAAAGCCAAGCTTAATCTATCCCACCACAAAGAGATGCTCTGTATAAAATTTAAAAGAAAATACTGAAGGGTAATTAGCTGGAAATAAGAGAACCTTCCATAACTAGTTCAAATAAAGCAAATCTAAGGCCATTCATCTGCAAGCACCTACAATCAACACATGGGATTCTTCTTCAGATTTGTGATTCATCTCCTTTTTATCATTTTCCTCTCTTCCTACTTTTTTATAAAAATTTTCAGGATATTGAAAAATAACCATGCAACTGAAAATCTTCTATCATGCACTTTTAAAAATGTACAAAAAGTAATCTAATAAATCAGTGGAATGATAATGGTTGGGTGCTGGTTAGTTTGATTTTTCAATGTGGTCTTATGGAGATGGTTCATTGGTTCAGTTTTACAATGTTTTAATCAGTTAAGCTATAATCAGTTTTGTTATCTTGGATAATAGTATAATTTATTTAATTAAAACTGAGTTACTAACTTACTATAATTCCAAAAAAAAAATTGAACAATTTTGAAATGCTGTATTTTCAGACCTGATATAGCAATAGAAAACTGTCATCTTGATTCAATCTAATCGATAAAAGGTGCATATCTATATAAATGTTTGACAACAATATTGACTTGAATTAACTGAAGACTTGAGGATGATTTTATTTATTACAAATGACAAAACACAAACTTCCGTTTCTGCCATTTTTAATTTTAAAAAAAAATTTTTGCTTTTATATTGTCAATAGATAGTTTGCAATCTACAATACCAGACATGCTTACTTTTGTTTAATTATTGGTTAGTTATTGGCCATATTATCATTTTAATCAGGCAACGCCTGAGCTGGTACCTCTCTTTCCAAACTTTCAGTCACGAGAGCTTTAATGTATTTAACACGCCTTTCATTTTAAAAAAAAACTGACTTGAACTCATCCCTAATATTCCACCAGAATTGTGAGTAATGAATGGTTATATATGTTGGCCACTGCCATTGGAGTTGGAGGAAAAAAAAAAAACTTTGGTTAATGTCCATTGAAAGCAATAATTTATTGGTAAAAAACACACACCACAGAATAACTGAAGGCACTGTAATTAAAATAATTTAATTCACAGGCAAAAAAATGTAAAGATGTAAAACTGATAAAAGGCAAGAAGATATCTGCCTTTTATCAGTTAAAGACATAAAATGATTTAAGAAATTTTCAAATTTCTAGAAAAAAAAGACTTAGACATTTCATTCTGTAACTTGAGAGTACTTCTAAATATTTTGATTGCATTATTTTCGAGATAATTTACTAGATGAAAACTTTTTTGTGGAAATAGTCTGTCAAGCAGAGAACGGCAACTTAGTCTGAGTATGAAAATATATATAATCATATTTACTTACAATCTAACAAATGCTTATAAAATATAATTTTAGATAAAATTCTTAGAAAATTATGAATCAAAGTAAAATGGACATTTTCAACAAATAAAATAATCACACTAGTGTAACATAAGTACTTAGCGTTTGCGTTAAAATATATTTACTATGGAACAAACATTAAAATCTTTCACAATTTTAAACATATTCAATTTTGAAAACTTATAAAAGAAAAATAATTTTTTATTAAATTACTTTGATTTAATGATTTAAAATGACTTAGTTTTGAAAATCATGTTAAATTAATAAAACAAATTTTGTTTTGTTTTGCAAAATTGAAATGAAAGTTTCCTTCATTTTTAACCCTAACTTAGCAAAATGAAATTATTTTAATTCTTATAGCCTTCAATAATTGAAACTTATGCTGAACCTTATCTCAAATTCTACTGATAATACTTAATTTCGGAGAAAAAATAAAAATATCAGATAGAAACAGGCTTTAATGAATTATTTTTATAGTGAAGTAAATTTATTATCTTGAGCTTTTCTTTTTTCCTAAAAAAAAACCTTTAACAGATATGCATTCGTAGAACATAATTAAGATACAATTATGACTATCGATAGAACAACATAACTATAAGAATCAAAAATTTAAGAGCTATATGTCTTTGTCTTATCATTGATTTTAAAAAATAAAAGATCNGTAATGAATGGTTATATAGGTTGGCCACTGCCATTGGAGTTGGAGGAAAAAAAAAAAAAAACTTTGGTTAATGTCCATTGAAAGCTATAATTTATTTGTAAAAAATTCATTTTGTTAACAGTAGAAATAAAGGCGGTGTAATTAAAATAATTTAATTCACAGGCAAAAAAATGTAAACACATATTTCAAGAAGATATCTGCCTTTTATCAGTTAAAGACATAAAATGATTTAAGAAATTTTCGAATTTCCAGAAAAAAAGACTTAGACATTTCATTCTGTAACTTGAGAGTACTTCTAAATATTTCGATTGCATTATTTTCGAGATAATTTACTAGATGAAAACTTTTTTGTGGAAATAGTTAGTCTGTCAAACAGAGAACGGCAACTTAGTCGGAGTATGAAAAAATATATAATCATATTTACTTACAATCTAACAAATACTTATAAAGTATAATTTTAGATAAAATTCTTAGAAAATTATGAATCAAAGTAAAATGGACATTTTGAACAAATAAAATAATCCCACTAGTGTAACATAAGTACTTAGCGTTTGCGTTAAAATATATTTACTATGGAACAAACATTATAATCTTATTCAATTTTGAAAACTTATAAAAGATATAGAAAGAATCAATTTATAAACTTATAAAAAATAATTTTTATTAAATTACTTTTATTTAATGATTTAAAATGACTTAGTTTTGAAAATCATGTTAAATTAATAAAACAAAATTTGTTTTGTTTTGCAAATTGAAATGAAAGTTTCCTTCATTTTTAACCCTAACTTAGCAAAATGGAATTATTTTAATTCTTATAGCTTTCAATAATTGAACCTTATCTCAAATTCTATTGATAATACTTAATTTTGGAGAAAAAATAAAAATTTCAGATAGAAACAGGCTTTAATGAATTATTTTTATAGTGAAGTAAATCTATTATCTTGAACTTTTCTTTTTTCCTAAAAAGAACCTTTAACAGATATGCATTCATAGAACATAATTAAGATACAATTATGACTATCTATAGAACAACATAACTATAAGAATCAAAAATTTAAAAGCTATATGTCTTTGTCTTATCATTGATTTTAAAAAATAAAAGATCTTTCTCTGTTCTAATTTCTTTTTACAATATACATTATGATTTTTAATGTTCAATTTAGAGAAATTCATAATTGTTTTTAATCAACATGATCTCTTACACATTAGGTTTTGCTAGAGAATTTGTTTAAATCTTTAAGCTCCTGTTAGAACTTTTAAATTAGAGGTAATCTTTTGAGAAAATGCTTAAATCTATCAAAAATCAATACTTGGCATCGTGCATCTGATAAAATTGATCATATGATAAAAATTTTACTAAATACCACATGCATCTAATACAATATATACATACAGTAGACAACCTTGGCCTACGACGAGCTGTGTGCCTTAAAAGAAGACACCTTTCACACTAATTGACCCTTGAGGTGTATCTGCTTAAATTTCTGTGTTACAAAGAAAAAGAGCTAAAGAAAACATACAAATACAACATGTTGTTTTTGATGAATGATTTGGGGACTATGAGACAGTGAATGCATCTCATGAAAGGATTGTTTATCTCTTTTATCTTCATAATTTGTGCTTGAAATGTTGTGTTCTGCCTTATTGAGTTCATTTCTTTAATATAATTGCGTTTGTATCTTGCACAATACAGCCAATTCTGATTGTTGTATCATGAAATTATAGTTTCATCTATCCCTCTTAATGGATATCTATTTAACCAGATTTCCAAAAGAAAAATTGCCTGCCAAAATGTTTTTAAAAAGTTAACTTTTCTCAACATTTTACAACTTAGTTGATCCAAAGATGTCAAAGCTAAAGACACTCAACGGATTCTAAATGTTGATAAGGATATCCAGCAAGAATCTGATCTTCAGTCATTAGGAAAATAACCAACGTGGTTCAAATTAAGGACAATGTCACATCCATGTAGATAGAGTAAAAGTTATGAAACCCTATGGTGAATGAAAGCAACTGAAGCATTTCTCCATTGATGTGATGCTTCTAAAAAATGGCATAACTTTACAATGAGTTTTCGATTCAAAGTTCCAGCAAAAGAAGCTTTCGAATTTCTTTTAATGGTATGTAATTTTAAATTTTATGCAATACATTTTGCATCTGTTACATTTTTAATTCCCTTATAAAATTTGAGTCTACTGTTAAGTAGACAGTGTTCTATATCGAAGTTAATACAGTTGAATGCACAAAAAGAGAAAAGACCTCCAAACATTGATTTTAACTCTGCTAGGGTGAAAGACTGGTCTTTATGTTTCATTTAGTATCGAATTGTATTAATAAAAAAAATAAGAAAGTTGAATATCATGAAAAATTTGAAGTATGCAGTCTCTTTTTCAATATGCATCAGCTGTTCAATGCAGTTGATAAAATAAAGTACGATGCACTCTCTCAATAATGAACTAAATCGAAGATTTTTCATCATAAAATATAAGTTAAGAGAATCACTACGTAGGAATTGAAAATGAGTAAAAGACTGTTTTTAATGTATGCCTCCAAGCAAAGAACTTTATAAATGCTTAAGGTATAAAAATCTTAATAAATTGGAAAGCTACTGAAGAGAGAAAGTCAGCGGATGAAGAAAAACTCACTCTGATAAAGAAGTCTAAATCATGTGAAATATAAGATAAATGTAAGAACTAATTAGAAGTAATATTGAATTGTTATTTCTAATTACTTTAGAAATAATGAAAATCTCCTTCTTTAACTTAAAAATATTTCCATAAACTACTCTACAACAATATTGAGGTGACAAAACCATTATGTGAATATTCTATTCCCATTTTAGTAGACATGGTAGTCTATGTGAAGAACAATAGGAGTTACTCTCTTACCATGTAGAGAATTTTTTCTTTCTTCAAAATAACAGTAGTCTGAGTCTTTTCAGAATACTATTATTGTGTTCTGTTAATTTTCAGGAACAGCTTTTTTTTTCTTGATTGTAACATTTTAAATCTTCATTCTTTTCATTTTTTAGTTAATTAGTGTCAAAGCTTTACTAAGCTTTAATGCAAATCTTGAGAGAAAAAGAAAGATTGTGGCTTGATAATCTCTCACGTAGATGAGTTTGAAGTAACAACTTTACATTAAATGTTATAAACATAACATATCTTAATATTTTAAGTCTTCTCATACTTTTATTAATGTGAAATTGAATGTGGTCGGTCAAAAATGATGTACAATATCTAATCTGCGAAAAGATATGTTAGATATGTCTAGATTGACCTAAAAATACTGACTTGCAGTGCAGCTGATCCAATTTTAACACTAAAAAATTTTACTCTGTATGATTTAATGAAATTTCACTTTATAATTGCACTTTTTGTCTTTTCTTCCTCTGTATAAAATCCTGTTTTTATAATCGTTTCAAATTATAAACAATTAATTATTTATAAAAATGTGTCGGTTGAGCAATTCTAAATGCAAATTGTTGTTCACATCAGTTAAATAAGTATCCATCTTTGCGAAGTGTTGGTTGATACATGAAATGTTCTTGCACATCAGATATAAATTTCTGAAATTTGAACTTTCCATAAGGTAAGGTAGCTTAAGATATTGCGTCCAAGTTGCAAAATTAGAATTATTTAAATTTTATTAACAGAAAAAAAATCAAATTTCTCTCACATTGTACATAATTTAAATTTAAAATCACTGAATAAGAGAAACAAAATTACAATAAATTGTTTGTGCATTTACTTGCCTGATTTTCCTTCAGTTATTTTCTCTGAATTGAATTAAAGTTATCAGACTAACAAACTTCTCAAACTCTGTAACAAAAAAGTAAATGATTAAATATAAATCCCTTATCAAAGAAATGTAGAAGATAGAATATTATCTTTTAAATGTAAGGTTACTTGAACAAATTTGATCAGAAACTTTTTTATAGAGCAAGGCTACTCCAAGTTGAATAATGGGGGGGGTCAATAGTTAGTGATTTAATACTTACGGTCAGTTTTCAAATGTTTCACCTGATGACATGACTTGGTCTTTTTAAAACCATAAATATACATTTTTTTAAAAACCATAAAAATACATTTTCTGCCTTACAGAATGTTAACAGAAAGGAGATGTTTTTCAATACTTAAAAATAATTTTAGTTTAAAAATTTTTAAATCAAATGTATAGTATTGATATAAAAATTATACTTATTAAAATTCATTTAATTTTTTACTCTTATTTTGAACCTAGTTGGTTTCCCGCATTGTAATATTGAGTTATTAAATTTGTACAAAATCTACCGAATTTTTTTATTTAAAATTATCACAATAGTATTATACATACCTCATTTAAAAAAATGTATAAAGTAATATGCAACACATTTAAATTGGCTATTTTGCTGTTATCAGATTAGATACAATCATATGGCTAGAAATATTTTGTAATAATTCCACTTTTTAATTACTTTGTTTTTTTCTTTTTGTATTGGGACATCAAATTTTATTAAAAATGAAGGTAAAAATTAAATTCTTCATAAAGCTTTGGATAATCAATATATATTTTTTTTCAACCTATGGCAGTCACTAAAATTTTGGTCATCAGTCAACAATCAGCCCAATATAGTAAAAATAATAAAAATCTCAAGAGGTATTATCATTAACATTATATGGATAACATTTAAGGACAATAGGGCATACATTAAGGTGCTCTCCGTCATGGACATGCCATGGTCGTAAAGAGGGTTGTCAGAGTCGTAAGAGTGTCAGATATCTACCTGTCCTATTCTATACACATTACTCTGCAAGTAGTCCTGACCCATGGCCATTGCTCTAGTCAAAACGCTCAAAATTCTTGTCAGCTTGTTCAAAAGAAAGCTAAGCCTTCTCTTCGTATGGCCTAAAATAATTAAGATTTAATATAGAAAAATATGCTGCAACTGAGAATCGGATTGCATCTATCTAATAAATAATAACTAGGGAGAAAAAAACGATACTTGCTGGCACCAGTTCTACTCAAGAACTTGAAAATGAGTTTGCTATTTGTTTTAATGTAAAACATTTTTTTTAATTAGATGGTGAAGTTAATTTGAATAAATTCAAAAATTATTTTTAAAAAATAGAATTTGTAAATTATTTTACATTTAAAAATCTTATTTATTTTTGCATATGTTTAGTGAGATACATCTGCACCTGAAAGAAATATCTGATATGATTAACATTAAGAAACAAAAACACAAAAATTTTGCAACTGAAATAATTTAACACATTTTTTAAGAATGAAGTAAATAATGTGCATTTCAAACAAACTTCCAAAGTAAATAATTTTAAAAGATATTATAAGATTAAAATATGTTTAAAGCTTCATTAGAATGGTCCTTAGTAGTAAACAGCATTTAGCTTTTCTGACCCATTAAACTTTTATTTCTAAATCCTAAGACAAAAATTTATCATATTCCTAAGACTTCTAATATCACGCAACTAATTCTAATAAATTAATTATCGCAAAGAGTCATTTATTGAAACGCTAACCTTTGGGGATTTATAAAGAGGTGTAAAAATACAAAATGATTAAATCTCTAACATGCTGAAACAAGCTTAAAATATAAATAAATATAGCTATGATAGTACATGTGTTAATATTTGACTGAATTTTATCTGCAATTATCATGCTTTAAGATAAGCCTTGAATTGTGTGAATTTGTAGACTCATGTGATCGTGCATTAAAAATATATTTTAAATCTGAAGTATGTAGAACTGAAGCTTTGCCTTAAATTATTTTCGATGTAGCTTCTTTATTGATGTTTTAAACTTCATACCAATGAGCCTGGAATGTAAAAGCTTACAAAGCTGGCCACATTGCCACCATTCATTTATTAGTTGATCATGCAGTTGGAACCTTAATCAAAGAATATCTATTGGGGAGAAAGGGTAGCTTCCATTGTAACAAGCCCGTATCCCTAGGTTTGGTATGGTTTCTGTGTATAAAGGAAAAATAATATTTAGGGACATAGCAGCAGAGGACCTTGGAAACAGGTGTTTGCACCCTCTAATCCACCACTGGGGTTGAGAGGGAGAAGAAAAGTTTCCCCTTTTGTTATTGTTGGTTAATGGTTAGTTCTGCATTTTTACACTAATGATAAACAGTACTGCACTATCAATTAAGATATTTCTTTAAAAATACTTTTATATCATCCACGTTGATTGAATCTGCTAACATATTTTAGAATAAAATAGTGGGAGGCAGCGTGCTCACCCACACATGTAGTTGTCCAACAACCGGTTCACAGCTGGCTAACTTCCGGAC
Organism: Parasteatoda tepidariorum; assembly: GCF_043381705.1. NCBI lineage: Eukaryota > Metazoa > Arthropoda > Arachnida > Araneae > Theridiidae > Parasteatoda > Parasteatoda tepidariorum. The sequence goes on from NC_092206.1 coordinate 97,065,725, forward strand.
TGCCACTTGTCTTCTTATGCACATGTGATGCATCTTAATACATATGATGCTCTGCTAAATCTAAGTATATTACTCACGCTGTAAGATGTTTTTCTGGTACAGCATACTGCACCAAGCAGTTCCCCGCGTTAGTTATGCACTCGAAGAACTGGACTCCTTCTCATTTCTATATTTTTCCATGTCCCTCTTGGTTTTCATCATTAATAAGCTGAACACCTATGCAAAGATAAAAAGAATTAAGGCTTAATTTATATTTACTGCTATTTGTGTTTATCCCTGGAAATGAAATGTTACATAACAGCTCAGTATAAATTGAAATGCATTGTGTCTCTTAATATAAGGAAAATTTGTAGCAGGAATTAAAAAAACATGAACTATCTTTTAGAATGAAACTGACCCACTGTTGTATTATAAGAGAATGAAGAAAAATCTCCATACATTTAGCCTGGTGTCAATGGAGCATGATATGTCTATCACATCACACAACCATAGCAAAGCATCGAGCTCCATTCTTAAGGCTCTTTGTAATGTCCCTGGCAGGAATGCCACGTCATTTTGACTCTGGTAAGACGGCGAGGAGAGCGACTGAGCTGGTATCCCTCTCTCCGAACTTCCACACCAAAGGACAGCCACAACAGATGTAACGTGTTCCTTGCTGTATACACACTGGTTGTTTTGTAGGCTGTCAGGATGAAACTCATTACCCTAGTTTTCCAACCAGTGGTGTGAACGACACCTTAACTGACTGTGTCATCAGAGCACCGTATAATGCCTAATGTGTGAGATATACTTTATTGATACAGTAGTGAGTGAGTCGAGTACAGTTAAGTTTCTAAAAAGTATCTATACTGAAAATTACACAAGTACTCATAAGAATCGAATAAACATATGACTATATGACCTTCATATTGTGGGTTGTGTAATTGATCTTTACATGCCATATTACCTAACAGTGTTCATCAATATTTCTTTCATTGTAATTCTGTTAACTAGAGAAATAATAGCCTGAAATATGTAAGAAATGTAGAAAATTTTAGAATATTGTACAGAATAAATATAATAATTTGAAATGCGTAAGATACTTAATACATTCTTGAGGGCCTAGTACAAAATGTTTGCTTACTGTTTGAAAACACAGCATTGGATGAAAAAGTCATACATGGTTTCAGTACAAGTGATTGAGCTGTTATCTGATACTGCAGGAACGTGATAAAAAAAATAACAATATCAGGCTGAAAAGTCAAGTTTTGCCACTCTGTATTGTTCATCAGAAAACATATAGCATTATTGAAAAGATATTGGTACAATAACAAAATATTCCAATAAATTACAGTTTTATAAATTATAGTTGTATGAAGGTTATCTATAAATGTCATTTAGCTATGTTAAAAAGTATAGTCATTCAATAATTGAGATGCAGACATTTAAAAAATGATGTGTCAGTAAGTATGTCTCTAAGATATGTTCAAACATTTTCAGATTACAATTTAGAACAGCCATCACAATGACGCAGGGTAGATATCAAAAAGATCAAGTACAAGATGACTCTTCATCCATAGTCTATATCAAATGATGTGTTCATAAGTTCATGTGTATTGAACATATAAACAATCCGTAGTACTTGATATCTTGCATTATTTAACAAATTACTGATCATCATAACATACTAAGGATTTTTCAATGCAGAAAGAAATAGACTACCTTTGAACATAGACCTACCCTATTTTCAGAATTTTTGATTTGAAAAATATTGCTAGCTTGTTCCTTACTATATTAGAAAGTTAAAACGGGTAATTTTGTTACCAAAACAAATAATTGAAGTTATTGATTAAAATTTGTTCACTCACATCCAATAGGTAATAATTCCATTGTTCTATTTTAAGTTTTATGGATACCATGTTTAGTATTAAATTTGTCAATAATTGTGCTTGTACATTCTTTGTTAATTATTATTTACTGAAAATAACACTAATATAACTTTGTGAAAATAACAATAAAACTGGGAATAACTATGCGAAATGAAGTATGGGATATTACAATAGAGCTGATGATCCAGCAACCCGATAGACTAAACAGTGAATGGATACTCAATGTCATCTATAGATATGTTACATTTTTTGAAAGAGAATATTCTATAACTATATCTGTGTAAAAAGTCTGAAAACAATGAGTAAAAGATGGTATTGCTTAATCTTATTCTTCGACCTTGTTTTACTACAATGTTTTGTATTTTAAGATGTCTAGGTTATAAGCAATATTTTAAAATTATTTTTATACAATTAGTTTTAGTTACCTATCTTAATAATTAAACTAAAATTTTATTTCAATAATTTATTAATTATTCCATTATTTTTAAAATGTTAAGTTCACTTATTAATGCAACCATTATCATCATTATTTAGATGATTAGAAAAAACAATTTCATCAATTCCTATGTACTCTTGTAAAATTTAAAAAATATAATTATGCTGGTTAATGAAGAAGAAAAAAAAAGGAGTTTCATACATAAAGAATAAGGAAGTTGCTTTCATTATCTTATGTTTTTATAGAACAATAAGTATGAATCACTTTTGTATTCTAATTGTATTAATTAAATACAATGAGATTTTGCTATAAAAATGTATCAATTAAAGCTACGCGAGAACAATTAAAAATATTTCAAAGCATACAGTTGTTTTAATGTAGTGAACAATTATGATTGCCTTTCTCTGTTAAGCTCAGGGAACAATCCTTGTACTGTGTTTTCTCAAGCAAGCTCTTAACAATTTTTTATTTCTATTTTTACTTTCTAATTTTATAAATATATTATCTTATTTGTATAATTGAACACTTTTGTGGTAACTGCAAGGTTTCACTAATTTAATAAATTCACTTCATTGATCGTTTTATTTTTGAAAGAAAAAATCACTGATTTAAATCTTACAAGTAAAAACAATGACATAAATATTCTGCCATGTATTTTTAAAAAAAATTTAAGTAGTAATAACAAAGATAGTCTTTTTAAAGTTGAGGTTATAGTGAAGGACAGAATCAGGAACACATATTCTGTGCGATAGTACATGGCTTCTCAGCTATAAGTGATTACCCAGCCTCTTTAGACTATATCACTATATGATNTTCGTAAGCACAGCCTTACATCTTTTGACTAAAAGTTATCACCCAGCCTTAATAGACTAGATTGCTTTATGAAGTCTCACATCGTCACAAAGTAAAAAAATTATAGCAAATATTTTATGGAAGTTTATAGTGAAAAATACTAAGTTAAGTGATAAAAATATGTAGATTTGACATGTAAGGTGTGTCTAAAAAATTTGATAGGGAAATCCTCTTCTGGAGAATCAAGTGAAGCATGCACCATATATATTGTTGTATGAGTCGACCTATTTTTGAATATGTGACAGCAAATCTCTGATGAAGTAAACTCCTGAAAAAACAAAAATTTCTAAAATAACAAAACGTGAAAAAATTAAGTAGACAAAATTGTCTTAAGTAAAAAAATACTTCACATCTAAAATGAACACAAAAACATGAAACTTTTGCGCTGCTCTTATAGACATCATGTATCAAATGAAACGAGACAAATTACAAAATATAATTTCAAATATTATTGTAACATCTTTTAAAAAGTGTGGAATTTCAAATTCTTTAGAAGAGGGTAAAACAGTTTTTTTTGCAGGACATGAGGATAGTGTAGCATCTATTGCAGACAGATCTGTACAACAACATTGCTGACAATATTTATTCTGACACAGATCGTGTTCTGGAATCTTTAAATTTGTAGCTTTATGGTATGTTTTAAAAGCTTTCATTGTGTTATATTTCTTGAAATACTCTTGAATAAATCACCTTAAATGCTCTTAATTTTTTTTCTAAGCATATAATTTAAAGTATTATTTCTAAAATTAAACTTTACATGTTAAGAAAACTTGATGAGAAAAAATTCAAAATTAATTATATATTGCATATTAAAAATAAATTTGAAATAGATAAATTGATATAGAGTTATTCATATCTATCTCATTGTTTATAATGCATTGATATTTCCCAATCAACGAATGTCTGAATTTTGCCAGTGTATAAGTTGACCCCCTGATTTTTGTAAAATTTTAAGAGTTTGAAAAGTCTACTTATATATACGATAAGTTACGTCTCCAAAAAGTCTAAAAGGGTGTAACAAGAAAGTGAGACAACACACATTTTGGTTAAAATAAAAACATTGAAAGTCTGCAGATCTATTTTTGTGTTGCTTGTTTTTATATCTTTTTAATTAAGATAAGTACACATATAATCATTTTTATGCTTGTAAATGCTATTAAAACACATAGTTAAACAATAAAAGTTGAAATATGATATTTAACATGTGTTTTATTTCAAGCTATTATCTTTATGTAATATAATGTGACAAAAGGAGGTAGGGGTACAGTAGCAAAGGATGGGTCAATAATATCAAAAAAAAGTATAACATCTTTTACAATGAAACCTAATCCAAATCTTTGTGAATGATGGTGATAACAACATCCTGCAATTTCAAATTTCTCTATTGCCCCTTGGTTATCTCAAGCGTCGATTGTCACATTTGTTGAGTAACTTTTGAGAAATTATATTTGGGAAAAAGAACTACATCTAGATCATTGACTCCTTTTCCCTTGAAAATGTTTATATCATTCTGCAATGCATTTTCTGCTCTAGATATCTGTCTTACCCCTATACCAATTTTGTATGAGGTTTAGAGGCTGTTTTAACAAATTTTCGACAAAACTTCATGCTTATAAATTGCTTTTTCAATTTTATGCTAGTTTTCATTCTATGATTGCCTATAGCAGACTAATATATATTGCTTTATGCAGTCTCTCCATAGTGCTCTCCTTTTGGATTCTCGTGGCCATTTTTAATTCTCAAACTTTTTGTAGATCCTGTTATTTATGTAACTTTTATGGCACATCTTGTACTATGCGTCTTTCCCGTATTCAGAATTTGTATTATAAATTTTATTTTATTATTTTTTGATTGATACAAAAAAAAGCATTTCATTTAAACTTTTTTGATACAATTTAGTTATTCAAATTTATATTTTATGCATACATATGTTTCCTAAAATAATCTAATAATTTAAAAACATTTAATACTTGCTTGATGTTTATTCAATTTAGAAAGAAAAAATATCAGATTTTTTTAACACTTTAACTAGCAATGTAGGGTGGTTGCCTTTTCTGAAACTGTATTACATTTGTTAAACATTTTAAATATAAAACCAGTCACATACATTTATTTAGCAATATAGTGATAAAGATGTTACAATGCTGTTAGGGGCCATTCAAAAAGTACGTACATCCCAAAGGGGGGGAGGGGATTTGCTATTCTGTACGGTTTTGTACGATGGGGAGGTATTATACAAAGTACTTACATTATAAGCATACACCAAATTTAAATTTGACTTTTTCCTACACACTCCTTAAATAAATATTTAATTTTATTTAAAACATAATTATTTTAATTTTTATGAAAAAGGAGGGGGTTAAACCTTAGGTAAGAAAGGGGATAGGGGGTTTAAATTTCTCCATTTTTGTGTACATACTTTTTGAATGGCCCCTTAAGCAAGATTCGTAAAAATCACATGAATACATATTGTGGTTCTAAAAAGTTATAATAATTTGTAGTAATTTTTATTTTGTAGTAATTTTTATTTTGTACTGTACTCAAATAAGCTGCAAATTCATAAGCTATGCTGTTTGTGTCCCAATTATGGCAGAAGGGTCAAAACAGTGCCTGTACGAATTAAAATATATTGAAATGAACATTCAATGCTATGATCTCCATTCAGTTTTATGCTAAAAATTATATCAATTTCTAACTTTCAAGAATTCTAATAATTGCTAATATTAAATATTACAGGTTGATTGAATTGAATAACATTTAAACTTTACCATACTAATTTTTATATCAATTCAGGTGTTTGTGATACATGCTAATGTGATGTGCTTATGCTTCATGTTAGCATTAACACACAGATTGCAATTTACAATATTTAGCATAATTTATTTAAAGAAATAAACATAAAAAAGCATTTTTGCAATTATATTCTTAACATCAATAACAGATTAAATAAAATAAAAAGTACTATATACAATATAGATAATACTTTTAAAGTATATATAATAATGTAAAACCTATTAAAATATTTTTTTAAATGAAAAAGCCACATTTGGCCTGGACTACAAGAAAAAAAGGTATCTAATGAAACTTAAGAGAAATTGAATATTCTGTTTGAAAGATAAATTTCTTTCCAAAAGAAAAGAATATCATTATTTTAAGTATTAAACTGAAAATAAAATTTTTTTGCAGATCTTGCAAATATTCACCTATTCAAAAGTTTGTACACTATTAGAAAACACTTTTTGAATGTTACTTCACGTGTTTCATTGCAATTTCTATAATTTCACTCAAAATAGATTATAGTTTAACACTTCACTAAATTGGTTAATCCATCTATGATTTTATGAAGTTATCAACCACTGACACAAAAACTTTTTTTTTTCCTCAGAAGATAACTTTTTCATGTAGATCAATATAATCCCAGAAGCAAAAATTATGTCGAATGATCTGCAACAATACTTTAATAATTGGGTATCTTTAAAAATAAACAACTTCCACTAGATAAAATAATTTTATTTAGCCATCTGAAATTCCAAAAAAATAATTAAGGAACCTTTATTAATTTAATTTCAAATTACGTATAAATGCCTTTACAACAAAACAAAAAGTATTCTACCAGCATTTAAAAATTACATCGTAACTTGAATATAAGCTGTCGTGAACAAAACCATTCTGCTACATTGTTGCAGTTTTCATTCTCTGCTTTTGCACTGCAAAGAACTGCAACACCGTAGGTAAGGGTGTATAAGTCAAGGTTTTAAACTCCTAAAATTTTATAAAAATCAGGGGCTCTACTCATACACTGGTAATAAAAGCGGACAATCGTTGATCCTGAAATATCTATGCATTATAAACAATGAGATATGAATAACTCTGAATCGAATTACCACTTTCAAAAACTATTTTTAATATGTTATATACAATTAATTTTGGCAATATTCTGTCATCAAATTTTTCTTCTGTACTAAGTTTTTTTTTAGAAACAATACTTTAAATTATGTTCAGAAAAAAAGTTAGAATAGCTAAAGTTAAGATAATTTATTGTAGAGTATTTCAAAAAATAAAACACAATGATAACATTTAAGATAGACCATAAAACTACAAATTAAATTAATTAAAAAATTAATTATTGAATTAAAGATTCCAGAACATTTATGCAGGATTCAATAATGTTGGCAGTATCATCTAGTGCATCCCTAATCCCATCACAGGGATTCTATATCATCCTCATCTGCAGTGTCTCACAAAAAAGAGTCTTCAATCCCATCCTAAGAACTCGAAATTACACATTTGTTTAAAAGATTTTACAATAACATTCGAATCCACATTTTACAACAAATCTATCATTTGACGTCTATAAGAGATGTTTCTGATGTGAAATATTTTTAATTTTAAAAATTTTTATGTTTGGTTTTTTTCAGCAGTTGACTTTTGCCCCGACATGCCAGAAATTTGCTATCTTGCTATCAAAAATAGAGTGTCAATTTATACACTGGGATATCAGTATTATAATGAACTTAGATCCAATATTATCCAAAGTTAATTGTCTGGGCACCTATTGTTTACCTAATACTCAAAAACTTTTATGTTAGTAATGAAAGGTGAAATGAACAGTGACTGTTGTCGTCTACAGTAGTTGTATGGCTTTAGCGAAAATTCTTTTAACGTTCAACAACTTTTATTTATTGCTTATATTTTGTGAGCTTCATATAACACCTGTAAAGTCTCAGTAAGTTATTTTCATAAAAAAAACATAAAACACAATGTTTATATTACCCTTTGATAATGTGAAATTTCAAATTCTGATGACAGAAAAATTCTGTCCACATTAAAATACCAGCAACATTTATTTGTGATGACTATATTTACAATTTGCCCTCCACTTAAATAAAATTATCAAAGACTAACAGAAAATATCTTGATGCTAACTCATTGATTCAGTTTTCACGTTACTCCACCAGGAAAAGCGTAATTTTTGTTGTTGTCTTTTGTTGTTGCAAGTAGTGCAGAGGAATGAAATAGCACCAAAGGCTTCCGAAGCAGTCCTGGCACTGTCGAAGATCTTCAGTAAATAGAGTAGCTGCTAGTCTGTGGGGTTTAGAAGGACAATTAAAAATATGACCAGGAGAAAGTTGAGTTTCAGGACAGTGAGGGCAAGTATTGTCCATCAGGGGATATTTTCATTCCTTTAGAGTGTCCTGTGCCTAGTCTGGCTATGGTAGTTGAAATTACGCAATTGCAATTAAGTTCTTCTTGGATGGAATTGCATCAGTAAGGATTAGACTATTGGAAAGTTGAGGGGAGTTTCAGGCTTCTTTGGCTAGGTTATCAGTCTGCTCATTGCTGACGACGTCTATGTGAAGTGACAATGTCTACGTCCATTGCAAAGTGTATGCTCTTTGGGCTGCAACTATTCTCTTCTGTTTACAAGGGCAATTATTTCTTGGGGCACATATAGTTTGAAGAAATTTTTCCAGCAGGAATACTTCATGTTCGCCGTTTGGGTACAAGAAATAGATTCCAGCAATGCCTTTACCAAGGACAGAGTCAGAGGATCCATCTGTATAAGCAATTACTTAGTAATTTTCAAAGTGTATTTAAATCGAAATTTGTATTATAAGTATTGTATAAAACTTCAATGAACAGAGGAGTGGTTACAAAGTAAGTTCAGTATTATTAACAAACTCGTGTAAAATAAAGATGAATATTTTAAATTGAAGGGTTTCAAAGTTATTGTAGTAATGTAAAAAAAGGGGGGAAACACATTAAAGATTCAAAAAATTCTCCAAAAAAAAAATTTTTTTTTAAGAAAATTTACACTGAAGTTATATTTTCAGTGATTTTTTGAGTACCTAATTTGAGCCATTAATATTATTGCATTTTTAAAAATAATTCCATTACTGTATTATTTCTTCTTGCGGATTATCAATCATTGTTTATTGATGTAAAAAAAAAAAAATTAAAACTAGTTATGTAACATTTCAGTTAAGCTTCATTGTTAAATAAACTTTTCTTTCTATATAAACAATCTTTATTTATAGCCTTAAAATTACATAAGAAACATAGTTTGATTTGATCATTAATCCTGACAAATATGTACACAACACCATGACAATTTAGATTAGAGATTAAATGGTGTAAATCATTTGACCTTCGCACTATACTCCCCTATCATGTGTGGACTTTTATTGCTCTATAATCATCAAATATGTACACCTTAGAAGATTTCATGAGACGTGACTATTTACTTTTAGTGATTATTGATAATCAGACTTTTAATCATGTGTGTGACTAAGACTCTTCCCGTTCTAACTCCCAAATTAAATCATGAACTCTAAACTTAGACTTATTTTAATGTTTTTATTTTGAACCTATGTTTAACTTTTATCTTAGTAATTTCAGATTTACTATTTTAGCTTTTGATTTTAATTTAGTACTTTTAATAGTTTGTTTATAATGATATTTTATTTAATCCACATTTATTTAATTTTATTCTTACTTTATGATTTTTAAATTTTAATTACCTGTATTCATATATTATATGTTTTGTATGGCATGCATTTTTTTCTTTTCTTTTTGTATCTTTTTCCGTCTATCCCATATTAAGGATACCATAGTATTTAATGCTTATCTTAATCACTTAGCCTTCACCTCACCATGAGGAATTCAATATTTTATCTGCTCACTCAAAAGTGACCAAATCACTTAAAAGTGACCAACATTTAGCATCAATATATGTTTTCCAGTTAGGAAGCAGGGAACAGTAAATTAATAAGATTATATTACAATTTATGTAGAACTGATTAATCTGTGGCAAATTTATATTTGAAACTAATCCAATCAATTAAAAATATCAGTTAAAAAACCAAACATCTCATATAATTAGTCAATTATTTACTGCTTATCTTACTTTTCCCGTTTTATTACATCAATTCAAACAGTGCAGGGACTGAAAGGCACAAAAACTTTTTGTTAATTTAAATATTTCAAAAAGAAACACAAAGACAATTGCTGTTATAGTCTTTTTTTTTTCATTCAATGAAAAGTAAAAGGTTAATAATTTTCTGTACATTATAAAACAGGCAAAGAATTCATTTATATTAAAATGAAATTGAGCATAATAACAAATAATTAAAACATGCATTTACATTCTATGAATATAAAAAATTCACAATGTATCTAGAAATTCCCTTCATTTACTTATGTTTGTATTTAAAATTTAAAACTGCCCAATTAAGATATATGCTTTACATTTTGTAAATAATCATTTCAGTAATTTAATCACTATGCAATTTATAAGGCAGAAAAAAAGACTAAAATACTCATTCTCAAAAACCATCTCTTTTATTAATCTTGTTGCAACAATCAAGCATATACTACTATGTCTTATTCTTGTATAAATAAGTATTCATTCTGAAGAAACCTATTTATTTATACCTGGACAAATTTTTTTTCATGAAAAAACAAATGTGGGGATGGGTTTTATTTTAAAATTTGAAGGTTTTGGCGATTCTTGACTTCGTATTGGCGATTGTCCTCAGATTTGTTGCACAACCTTAAACAGAACTTAACCTTACCTTTAGAACAACCTTAACAGAACCTGGTAAAAATTACTACTGATTGGTCCAAAAATAGCTCTCTAATAATTTATACTAATAATGGACTATATTTAACACATTTATACTAATTCTTTAACAAACATAATAAGTAAATTTTTGTTCGCCATTGCAGAAAAAGAAGAGAGAAATCATATGCTCTTCTTTTTCAACAGTAATAATTCTAAGAATAAAACTGTTACAAAAAAGGAAAGGTGCTGAGGGCTGAACCGTCATTCAATACTGAACAATAGCATCCTAAATTTATTAAAATAAAATTTCTCTTATAAACAATGAAAAACACAAAATAATAATGCAAATTTATTTATTTCATTTTAAAAGATACTAAACATTGGTTTATTTTTTCTATTTCATCTTTCTTCATTAAAAAAATTAAAGTTGCACAATCATTAAAATCTCTCACCATCATAAAAAATACATTATCAAATATATGTAGGTATATTTGATAAATATATGTAAAAATATTCTAGATTAATGTCATATGACATGACAAAAACCAGCCTGTCAAAATACTGTGCAAAATTAAGTTGATAAAAAAGTTTTCAAAAAAATATAAATGTAAGCTCATTGAAGAAGTTACTTTAATTAGTTTGTCCATATTGAAACACTCCTTTATATATAAAAAATACATTACTTTTTAAAAAGTTGACTATGTAAATATATTTATTTATAAAAAGTTAATTCAAATAAGTAAACTATGAAATTAAAATTTTATAGCCAATGCATCACAGCCTGCTGTGTCAAATATTAAAACTGAACCATTAGTAGTGAGTCACCATGATGGGCATATGACTTCAGAAGAAATTGAAAGACACTTAGAAGCAAAACTAGAAGCCAAGCAAGCACATCTCAGAGATTTAATACCTGAAAAAACACCTTTAACTGTACCTGTAGAAATGTTTAGCAATGAACCTGTACTGGAGTGGTAAGTGTGCAATTTAATTTCTATTATCCACTAAAGGAACTTTTTTTCCCTACAATCAATTAGCACTATTAATATTGTGAAATTAAGAAATATTGTTACAAAATATTTTTGCATTTTATCAATGCAATTACACTGATGCATTAAAGTATATGACTTATTTTGCAAAAATAAATTTTGTAATTTTTTGAAATTGGTAGTAATATATATAAAACATGCATAGCAATTGAATCGAAGCTAGATAATTAGATGACAACAAGGATACCAACTTGTTCCACATAGCAAATTTTTTCTAATTGTAGCAACATTTATGTTTTATTAGAGAATTCATTGTATAAGAAATTTGATTTGAAGTGACTGTGTTCATCACTACACTACAACAATAATTTTTACTTACCATATAAAATTTCACTTTGTTCTTGTTACTCCTAGTAAGATTTAAAAATTTAGAAACATAGAAAAAAAAACAGCAAGCTTTAGTTTTTAATTCTATAAAATATTTTAGTTTTTTATTCTATAAAATATTTAATTCTATAAAATATATTCTTCCTTTATAAAATATTTTGCAAAAAGCACAACAGTTGGCATCCTTAGTATTAAAATCCCAATAATTTCTTGAACATTCTAAAACAGCCACTTTGATTTTGCCTAGATGTTTAGGACAAGAAGAAAAATCATGATGAAAAATTCTATCTTTGGATAAAAACCAAAGGTTTAACTTAAGCCTCATTCTTCCTGTCGTATTGTTCTTGTACTTCTCACTCTTCATTTATTCCTTTGACAGGAACCAGTGATCTTATGTCATCACATTAAAAACACCCCAAGATATTTTCTTTATGGAGTTTTAAGAAAGCTAAAAAATTAACCTTTGACTCAATTACTATGCATGTTACAGTATACAATAAAAGTAAATGTATAATATGCAATGTAAATGTATATTTATGCACATTTCGATTTTTTTTAAGCTTGTAATATAAATATAAGCATTGGAAGAAAAAAAATTTAAAAAAACTATAACATATTATTTAAAAACAATATCCAATCTGCTATTTTAATGTGAGCTTCCAAATCATGGTCATATTTTTTTACTTGACTAACCATTCAAAACTATCAATTAAACAATAGATTAATCATTTTTTATTTTAATAGTTTGATAGTTAAACAGATAATTTTGACATTAATATTCAACCCTTGATAGGAAATAAAAATTTTAGTGAATAAGAGCCAAAAGAATTGTGGTCCTCATGCACATTCAAAATGAAGAGATTGCTTCATCTTTATAATTTCAAAAAACTTTAGTGCTTGATTAAAAGGTAGAAACAAGAGGATAAAAGCTATTACAATTTTAGTGATTTACGTTATTGTTAAAAATAGTGGGACAGTTCTTATACACCTATACCTGAAAAGTTAAACACATGTTTAGTTGAGTGTAAAACCATTGATGTAATATCGATATCAGAAAATACTAGTTATCAGACAAAACAACTCCATATGTAAACTTCTTTAAAAAGTAAGTTTCTATAAACATTTCGAGGGGCTTATAAAATTCACAGAACTAATTTGTAAGCTCCAATTTTCAAATTAAAAATCATTGAATGATTGTTTTTAAAACTACCGGAAAAATTTGCTCATGCCAAAATATAATTACCATATCAGTAATTTTGAATGTAGCCAGTTATTATGTTAAATCAGTTTGTAAATTATTTTTTATAATATAATTACTGCAATTCATACTAGAATTTTAGTTTGTTTAACTTGATTAACTTAATAATACTAATAAAAATTAAAATTTTATGATATATGCATCCAAATAAGGCTACATAGTACTGAAAAGATTATTAATAAAATGTTGCCTCTTTCTAATTCAGATTTATATTTTATTTTTTAAAGAAAAGAGATTGCAGTAGCAGAAACTTCAGATTATTTATAACTACTGCAAATTATTTTTAGGCTAAGTTAATGTAAAATACTAAAACTATTAATTATATTATAACTTGTAAAATGAATATGAACTTAATGATATCTTAAAAATTATTTTTCTTATTTTTTGATTTATCAACAATTTTTATACATTAAAACTTTCTTCAATGTAGACCCTTTTCAAGATGAAATCCTAGTTAGATTTTGCATGTTTTCAAGTAGATTATGTTAACCCTAGTTAATTAATGGTTACCCTAAAACTTTAATATCTTCAAGCATTATATTTCACCTCTTAACAGTTATTTAGTTGCTATGCTAATCTAAAGTAAATACAGAAAACATAAATGATGTAAGCAATTTATTAATTTGTAATCTATAAATCAAGTGATTAACAACAAAGTAACAATGATAATTATTCAGATTGAATTGTTTAACTAGAAATAGAAATGAAAACTTATATTGAAATATTTTCTCTTCTAGTGATATACTTGAAAACAGAGTAGTAACTGAAATAACTCCAAATGCAGTTGCAGAAAATGTTAGCATTATGATGGACATTCATGAATGATAGGTCACATTAATTACTAATTAAATGATAACTATACTATCTCATGTATTTATTAATGTCATAACTTATTTTCCATAAAATAAAATGTAATTTTTACTAAATATGTCATTGTAATTGTATATGCTGAGTTGTACATTATTTAGAATTCTTTTAAGTTACTTTTTAAAATTGTATATTTTACTTTGCACTTCAGTTGTAAAATGTTATGTAAAAACTGTAATGTCTTATTTTTAGTAAAATTTGTACTATGTTCAAATAAATTTCTTTTTTAAAAAAAACCTTATTGAATTTAAAACTCCTTTTCCTACAATACATACTAAATAAATAAATAATACACTACATCATTAAGGAATAAAACTTTAAGAACATTTTAATGATAAACCACAATTGAAAATTATTCAGAAAAATGTTTTTGGTAAAGAACTCCAATATGATTATTAATAATATTGTGCTGATATCTAGTGAAGTTTCAGGAAGCTTTCAAATTACCTACCTTGAAACAATGCTAAGGATTAGTTTAATGTAAAAATTACTTCTAACTCATCCTTATTATTATTTCAATATAAGTACTTTATAAGTTCTAGCCTATGTGTGGCCTATCACAATGTTACCCAAAACCCTTCACATATAGGATTTATTTGTACACATATCATTTTAAACAACTTAAAAGAAATTAGTGATAATAAGGTGTCAATTCTCATTATTTTAAGTTATTTATAAAATCTTCCAATTTTGAAATTGAATTTAACTGAATAAAGATTTTAATAAATTTGAAAAGAAATAGTAAAATGTTACATAATAGTAAATGTAAAATTTCTTTTTAATTGAGCTTCAAATAATGAAAATTGGTATGGAAGAATTTTTAAAATCAGAGATCAAATTTTAACATTGATATAAATAAGAAATTCTAGTGAAATTAATGTCACTTCAAATTAATATTTCAGTTATCCACTGAAATTCTATTGAGAAATATATTCAGCAAAATACTTCTGTCAAAAGAAAGCAACTTATTCATTATTAATAAAAAAAACTATCTGATACCAATATAAGCTAATTCTAATTGTAAAAACTAAAGAAAGAACAGTTCTTATGAGTAAGAAAATGGTGTGTGGTGAAACTTAAGATATCTTAATATATAAGCTGAGAACTTGCCATTGATCTGTCATGCGTTGTAATGACTCTATAGAAATAATTTATCTCTACAGAAATAATGGTCTCTTTTAAATTTGTAATTCAGGTAAAGAACTCTTTCATTTCATCTATAAAAGTACAATCCCACCATTTATGAACGTCATACTTGCAGACTTTAAAAATACATACTTAACTCGAGTTTTTTAAAAAATTAAATGTTTAAAACTTTTTTTTTTAATTTCTATAAATTATTAATATTTAGAGTAAGTGGAAGAATTTAAAGTAAAAGCGTCACCAAGAAAATTTCAGAAAAAAATATTAGATCTGCTTGATTTTTTTTAAATCAAGGATTCGTTATTTTAAGTTTGCAAATACGACACTCGTAATTGGTGGAATTGCCTGAAGTTAATTTTCTATAATGTGTTATATGCTGAATTACCTCGCTCAGAGTGTTGCTCCACTAGTCAACATAAACACTTATGGACTACTTAACTATGAATATTCATCATTTTTCTTTCATCTGAAATAGGAATGAGATCATGCTTAAAAAATATATATATGCAGTACATAATTGAATAAGTATAACTAATGACTAAGAAGAATAACTAAAATTTTATGGTAGAATTTAAAACTTATTCTTACTCACTTCCAAAATTTGCATAACATAAATGCATTGACTTTTTTTTTCTTCAGTGAATAAAATCACATGCGCTAATTCATTAGCGATAGAGATTTTATTTTATTTTATTTTATTTTATAACCGTCGTTGAACAGCCGACCCAATTTCATGGGTTTACGACTACTTACGTTCAACTCCGTAGTCTTGTAATTTTGAACCAATCCAGAAGACAAGGAAACTCCTGGATCAGTACCCCCAGAGGTATTGATTTGTTGTGGGAACATGGAGGACTTTGAGACTCGACAGATTCAACGTGCACCAGTCTCCATTTACTACACGGGGAGTCTTCGTAGCGATAGAGATTGCTCCGAACTCACTTTTGGAGGTCCGAGCCAAAGATTCATGATTACTTAGAGCCCGAGTCTGCTGGAGATATATCCCGGATAAAGCCCGAATTTTTCAATCCTGTTTCTCCAGAAAAAATATCAAAATCTTAAGCTAAATAAAACTTATGTGACAATTAGAGTTAGTCTCGCAAATCAAATGCATTGAACAAAAGAAGATAATTTCTAAATTTTAAAATAATTTATTGCTGATTTAAATGTTTGTTTGAAAGTAGTAAAAAAGTTCATGAAACTGAGCCTAAAACCTATTTTTCAGTAAACAAGCCTGCACTGGACTCAGGGCTGAGTTCATCTCTAGTCTGAAACATGATTCAGACCACAAGATGATATTATACAATGGTTCACACATAAACTCAGCTTGTGATTTAAATTATTGGCACTTCGTTTCAAACTGATTCAATATAAGTCAACTAAAATATTTATCGTAAAAATAAAAAAAAAATTCTAAGCATAATACAAAATTTTCAAGTCAGGTTCTAAAGAAAAGCCACTACTAAAATTTGTTCCAACAAAAAAACAATTGTTGCAAAGAAAAATTTCACAGAAACAGATTCAAATTACAGGAAATTTGTTTTTAAAAAAATCTAAAGGAAAGTATTAACCAAGGGAGCAAACAATTTTTGGAGCATAATATCTTCTCAGAACACAGTATTTTTGGTTTGAAATTTCTCCCCAAGATTATAAGGTTCTTCTTTAGGTACAATAATTTTTCTAAAACATTTTTATACCGAAAAGTTTGTATAGTTTAAAAAAAATTTCTTCAACTGAAAAAAAAAAATTATTCAATTTTTCACAATTCATGACAAAACTTGCAAATGTGTGAAAAATAACATAAATCAAAATATATTAAAATAGTATTAATATATAAAGTTAAATTTAAGGTTCCACTCATAAAAAGATTGACTTATAAAAAATTAATGTTAAAACACACTTAGCAACACATTCTTTTTAGGTAAAAAGCTTTGTAGCAATTTACTTTCAATCAGAAAAAAATTTCCCAAGGACTGCCTGAATTTCCCCAAAACCTTGTTTGTGCGATTAGACATATTCTGCAGTCCTAGTAATAACTATCTTCATTTAGTTGCAAAATAATTGGAAAAACTTTAAACAATTAAAAAAACTAACTGTACTTGTATTTTAATTGATTTCTTAATTAACCAAAACATTTATATCTGTGTACAAAGAAAGAAATGAAAAATGCATGGTGAAATTCATATGAAATGAATTTTGCTTTATACAAATAACTTGAGAGATAGCTGCAAATATCAATTTTAAATTTATTTACTTTGCAGAAGAAAAGTTTAGAGTAAAATGTGCTTTGGTGCCAGCTGAAATCAAATCTGAGACCTTTGAGTCACGGAAAAGCTAGAGATTTATCCAGTTACTACTGCACCTCTTTTTTACAATAAAAGAACTGGGTAATTTTAATAAAAATAGATCAAGCAATGGATGTTAATAATAAGAAAAAAAATTTGACCCAGTCTCTAAACAACATGAAGTATTTCAAGGGCTCAATGTATCATTTAAAAATGGCTTACAATTTTTCTTTAAAAAGCTAGCTAGAAAAGAATTTTAGTTACATTAGAAAAATTTTATAGCCAATAATCAGAGATCTCCCTAAAAATAAAAAAAGGGCAAAGTGATTTTTTCAAAAACCTGAGCACCTTCTGTTTCGATGGGCACTAATCTTGCTAATTATCCCGTGGCAGAATTTTTTCTTGCTTTCTGCGACAAACTTCCTTAGCACTAATATTTTTCTTTAAGATACTTTAAATTATGACAATTACTAATTTAAATTAACAGAAATGTTGTATTTACAAAAGAAAGTATAGAATAAAAAAGAATCACACGAATAGGACTCCTTAAATATGGTTAAATGTATGGTCTCCTTAAAATGTAAAATATGGTGTTCTTTAAACAGGGTGTGTAGCCAAATTATTCAACAAAAAATAAGCACCTTTTAAGTACTTTTCAAGCACTCAAAAAATATTTTTAAGCACTTTATAATTGGAAATAATAAAAATATCATAATTGGAAATTGGGTTGGAAAGTTTTTGACAATCAATGGTTTTATCTTGTTTTAACCGTCATGTCAGAAAAAAAACCTTTTGGCATTGTTTTTGACAATTGTCAAAAATCGTGAAATTTTTTTAATCATGTAAAACGAATGGCGTTTTCATACGTTATAGACTGACTATAAGCCGAAATAGATTGGGGTTGAATTAATTATGAAAACGTTGAATAGAACAATGTGAACTGTGTCTTTTTGCATAATTCGAAGCAAAAATTAACATAGTAAAGGAAAAATCTCATTTTGAAAAGGGGAAAATTAAGCACTTTTTAAAAACACCCAATGAAAAAAACACCTTTAATGGCTTTTAAAAGTCGAAAATAAGCACTTTTTAAAAACACTATGCACCCTGTTCAAGAAAAAAAAATGACAGAAAGAACATTATTTCCAGAGCGAAATGAATCTTAAACTTTCGATTTCTGAATTTTTTATTTTATATTATTAGTTTGAAATTCTAGCTGAAGCCAGTCATTACCGATTTTTCATAAAATCTCAAATGAGAATAGAAAAATCATGATTATTTCTTTTCTCTCTGATGCGCAAAGAAAATCATTTTGAAAAAAATTCAGCATTAAAGAAAAAAAACATTGTTCAAAAAATTATGCAGAAAGGAAAACCAACCCTTCCCAAATGAAAAATCTTTCTGAAAAAACTCTGTAATGTTCTGTTACAATGTCGTCGCAATTCTGCTACAGGGCTCATTATATCTAGCTAGATTAGTGTTCTCTAAAATGAAATTAAAAATAATCAAATAATAATATTTTACATTAACTTAGTTGCCTAAAAATAATTTGCAGCAGTTGTAATAATCTGAAGTTGCTGCTACTGCAATCTCTTTTCTTATAAAAAGAAACAATTTTACAAGCAGGGTAAGAAAGTTGCATTTACCTCTGTGAAAGGGCAAATAGGGTAGGCTAACCTTCTAAAAACTTAGGATGGACACTGTAATAAAAATACCATATGCATAAATCACCTTAAGAGAAAGCCTCCCGAGCTTGATAAATCTATGCTTTCAGTCAGTCCAGTCTACAACCATGTCAAAATTGGGGCTAATATTTGTCTACATGCACATTACACATAAAAACAAAACCAATTGGTTTTAAAAATGTTATTTGCCATCTGTTTTAGAAACTTTAACCTATTTCCCATTTAAAAAAGATAAAATCATTTTTCTCTTCCTACAAAATGCCTTTGGTCTACATCAATAAATTAGTCTTAGTCTACATCCCAAAAGTAGAAAGTTATACTGTCAAATTTTCTCCAGAATGATTTGTGTACTATATTATTCAGAAACCTGTACCTAAATTTTTTTTTTTTTTTTTTTTTTTTTAAATCTGATAAAAAAAGCTCAACTTTTTGATGAAAAATTTAAATAAGTAAACCTTACTTTTTTGTAACCTACGAAAAACAACTGATTCATTGGAAATATTTTGTTCTAAAAAGCTCACAAATACCTGCCCCTTAATTTTTTTTTTTTTTTAAATCTGATAAAAAGCTCAACTTTTTGATGAAAAATTTAAATAAGTAAACTTTACTTTTTTGTAACCTACAAAAAACAACTGATCCATTGGAAATATTTTGTTCTAAAAAGCTCACAGATATGTTTTAGAAAGAAAAATAACAGGTATAAAAAAAATCTCAATATTTTTTTTGTTCCAAGGCCAAAAATATGCAGATTTCTCTTTTTCAATAACAATTCTATGAATGGAAAAGAAAATTTTACCATGACTCTACCTTGGTACTAATATATATTTATATAAAATTTAAAAAAAATTTATCATTTAAATTCCAAATATATTTAAATTTGAAATATATTTATATTTAAATTCCAAATAGATTTTATCAGATTTACTTGTTAAAATATAAAAAATCAATGCGGTATTAAATTTAAATACAATTAAAAAAAAAGATTTTAAAAAAAAGTTTATCCTCAACACCTTTCTATTTTTTACAAGATATTTTGGAATTTAGCTAGGAATAATTCATGAATTAGCATAAATCTGTGAAATAAAAAAATATGTTTTTTTTTTAGATTAAATTTCAAATTTCGCATAAAAAAATTACTAGATTTAAAAATGCATTCCACTCTCCTTTAAATTGGAGATGAAAAAATGCAGATTATGGAAGTAACTTAGGACACACTTTCATTATTCTTCACAGCATATAAAATTTGAATTGAAATACTTAAGTGAAGTTTACCAAGATATCATTAAGAGAAAAAGAATTATTATTTTCGAATTTAAAAAAAAGGTTAAAAAATTAGCTAAGATTTAAAAAATTTTAAAAAAATAAACTTTCAACAAGAACATAACAGTAGGAATTTTTAAATAATGAATTTTAAAGACAGCAGCAGAAAGAATTTAAAAACAATAAATTAAGAACATAACAGAATTTTAAAATGATTAATTTTAAGGACATAACAGAAAGAATTTAAAAAATAAATTTTAAGAACCGAAGAATTTTACAACAATAAATTTTAAAGCAGGGCAGAGAGAAAATAAATATTAAAGCAATAAATTGTAAGGAATATTAAACAAAGAACATATTCATCCCTGCAAAAGAGTATTTTAAATTAACCTTTTTTTCATTTATTTATTAATTATTTTTATTAAAGAAGTTACCTATGTCCCCAGTCATAATATTGCAATGTGCCTGAGGAAGAAACCTACGGAAAAAACCGAGATACCTGTAGAAAAATTTATCCAAATTATTAATTTATTGGAATTTATTATTAACAGCAATTCATTTTAACAACTTTATAATTTATGAATATGAGGTCAACACAAGAATTATAATGACACAAAGTATTTTATAAAGTTAAACTTCAAAAAACAATTTTTTTGATGAGTTTTTTTTTTTAAATTTAATTTTTCTTCAGCAGAAAATAATTTTAAAAAGGTATTCAGCAAATAATATCATTAAAGATTTTAAAGCTATTTCTTATCAAAACAAAATAATTAATAATTTTATAAATTAATAGGTTAACGGCCTAATCAATTGAATTGCATTATTTACATCCCACCTCCTTCACTATTTATTTAGCATGGCTGCTTACTCAAAATGTTGCAATTACAATAATGCTAGAGACGAGAAACACTGATTTAAAAAATTCGAAATTAAAAGCATAATCGTAGACGACACTTCAAAGCATCTCAATAAAACATCAGAAATATATTTGTTAAAATAAGCAAAATCATAAAAACAAACCGAAACACATACTTACGCAGCTATTACAGCGAAATCATTTTTCGTAGCAGACACCTCACACGACGTAACGGCATCCATGTTTCACTTTTTATATTTTCCCTACAATCTGGACTTTAATAAGATATTGGGAAGGAAACGAGTTCGAGCATGCGCACTAGCCAAGTTAATTTCAGCCCATAGCATCGAATGCCGTGTTTGTTTATTTACCTTTTATTGTGAACTGATAATCGTAGATACCACAACACGATTTTTCATATAAATTAGACACCAGATATTTTAAAGTGCTTTCAAAATGGGGAAAAAACAGCACCAAAAAGATAAAATGTAAAATTTTAATTTGTTTACATCAAGTGTTTTGTATTACACGCTTTATTTATTTTAACTGTGAAATTTAAATTGTCTTGCTCACATTTATTTCTTTGATCATATTAATTACCTATTTGCATACGTTATTTTCAATTTCCATATCTTTTAAAAGAGTTCCTTCTGATGAATTTAAAAATCGGAAACTTTAACAGCTAAGATGAAAGGAAATTATTAAATCTTTTTGAGACTAAGGCTTTTAAGTAATTAGTGCAAATCTGATTTAAATTAAAGAGATCAAAATAACGATTGTATTAAAACTATTGAACTTTTCACGGAAATTAAAAAGTTACAAGTTACTTCTAAGTTATTCATAGAAGAAAAATATGAAAATCTATATTCTCATATATTTCCTTTAATGAATTAGAATTATCTTACCAACTTTGATATGTGATGATACTTAAAAGTGTTAAACTTAAAAGTGCTTAGAGTTATTTGTAAGTGATATGTAATAGCAACACAATGAAGTTAAATTTCATATACTTTGATTTTCATAGGGGATGTTCTTGTATCATGATCTGTCGCACCAACTGCAATAGCCAAGGTGCCAAATAGATTTTAAACTTGCAATTTTTTTTTAAAAAAAAACATGAGGATGTTTGCCCAGGGGTAGCTATGAGTTATACAATTCAAGTCGATCTCTTTCTGCGGTTATTTTATTTTATTTTCTCATGTGCCGCTGCCCAGAAGTTGCCAAGACTCAGAGATTATTCTCCCCTTTTCATATCTTTCATACTTTATTTTCCTTAATAATTTTCAATGATTTTTTAATGGCCTTCTTCAGTTTCATACTATTTTTATTGTGTTGTTATTGATTTCTTTCTTCAGGTATAAAATAATTGTGTCACTGTGCATGTACAGCAAACAAAACTTACTTATCTTATTATTTCTAGGAGTAAAAAATTATTTTAGTGATAAACTAAGTTAAATAATTTCTCTAGTTCTCCATGTGACTTCTAGAGGTTTAGTGGCCACTTTTTCTCTCTAGTGACCTTTAAAAAAAACTTAAGTTTTACCTTTCTTAAAGCTTTTTAAACTAGATAGCATAAGTAGCCTAACATTATTGCAAATAGTTACTATCATTGTAATTTTTGTATAAAGTGATATTAAAAAGTTTTCAGTCTTTGGAGAACTAATAATTTTATCTTAAAATTTGACTGTCGCAACTTGTTTGAACTTTTTTCTATAATTAATTACCTAAAACTAAAATTTTATTTTTCAAAATAAGTAAAGATATATCGTTAATTATTTTGTTGAGTAAAAATCAAAATTTTAAGCAGGAAATTACTAAAAATGCAGATTTTTCTGCCCTAAATCTTTTCTTTTTATTACGAAGTCAATAGATTTTCTGAATTAATTATTGAAGATATGCTAAATCTGCTTTTATTTGGAAAAAGATAAATTCATCAATGTTCTGAACTAAAGTTGAATGAAAACTTAATGGGGTATAAAAATAATAATAAGTGATAAAATAAAATGCAGGTGTTAGTGATAAAATATAAAAAAATATATCTGCCAAAGATTGTGAAGAAAAAAAATATATTGAATTTACCTTAACAATATTTTATATGAGTTTATTAAAAGCTTCCTTAGGAGAAATTTATAACCATACAATCATTTTTATTTCAATCAATACATAGATCATTGATTGAAATAAAAAAGTTATGATTTTTCATATGTCAGTCAAATTTCATTAAGAGAATCAAATAAACTATTTGAATTGATAGAAAAGATGGAGTGAGTTTCTCCCACAATATAAATTCAATATTCTGGCCTCTTTTTAGCAATAAGACTGACCAATATTAAAGATTTTTATGGTGACTTATTTTTAGATCTTGAGGAACTACTGCAAATTTTTCCATGCAAGTGTATGTTAGATAATTCTGTAATGTATTGATGAATAATGAATTTTGTGTTATATGTTGTGGCCCACAAACTGTCTGTTTTTTTTGGAAAACAACTGAGTACTCAAATGCTAGAATCAATCCCCGAGTACTCAAAATATTATTCTCGTCTCTAATACAATAGTTGTCAGTTAGTTTGCTGGCCTTAATCAGCTCTGTAGCTTTGAGCAATTATTTTATAGAAATGTGTCTGTCTGTCAATAAACTCGACAACATTCTTTTAAATGAACAGTACAGTTTTGAGTTTATGAGCAGTTTCGAGTTTTTAAGTTTAAAAAAGGGTGGAAATCTGAAAAACAAAATCTAGTGATTATAAGGGATTATCAGTTGTATTCAAAAAGTTTCTCAATAAGTCATATACACAATAGAAAGGTAAAGGTAGTAACTTATTGTTTTATGGAAAGTAAGTTATCTTACAATTTCAATGTTGAAGGATACCAATATTGTTAAATTTGCTAATTTTTACTTAATCAAAAAAATTTAGTCATTGCTTTTTTAAAGGTTGATTTTTACTAAATGCAGAAAAAATGTAAGTTTCTGCATTTTGTAATTTAATAGTACGTATAAGTATTTATTTTCAAAAATTATCAATGCTTTTATTTATTAATATTGTCTAATATCTTAAATTTTTTTTATTCTTTTTAGGTATTTAACAGCTACAGAATGGAGTCAGTTCTATGGAGGGAAAAAACAGAGTATTTATACAAACAACATTTTTAAATATATCCTTGATTGGGAAATTTTATTTATTGTTACAGTTAAGTGTACATGTGCTGCATTACTAGGGTTCATGCCAGTATGACGACATCGTGACAATCGTCGACAATTGTTCTACGAATGTCACTAAAATTATATGCATGGGGAACAAAATTGTCGCCTTGAAATATGTTTGGAAATCACAAAATAATAACGAAAAATAGTTATTTTCCAACTGGAATAACTGAAAGTGCTGATTCAAAAAATTTTAAATGTTGAAATTACAAATTTACATGTTGTGCTTTGCTTTGCATTCATGTACTGACAATGTAGTTGTTCATCCATAAAATTTAGATAATTTTTATTATAATATTTTTTTAGTTTTTACTTACCTGTTTTCCTCATTTATTTATTTGGTCTCTGCATTTTGATCTGTACGTTGAATCTATTTACTAATATTATTTAAACTTTTTTGTTTTACTTAATTTTAAAAAATTCTAATATTTAATCATTGTGGGGTAATAAACCTAATTAGTTTTAGGGTGTTATAGGTGGCAATTAATAACTTTTGATGAGTACCATAGCATGAATTATGAAATTGTAAAGTGTAATATTTTTTTCTAAAGTACGTCTACCATATTAATTTTTTGGACATCTAAATTTTCATTGCTGGTGTGAATCTTATGTATTACCATATTTATTAATTTTGAGTAGCCAGCTATGGCATTATACTGTTACTGTATATCTTACTTATTCTGGGTGATAAATTATTATTACTAACTTCTTTGATCTGCAACCACATAGTGTAGGTAGTAAAAGATATTAACTCTTAAAATTCTGAAACATTGGCAATGCCATAGTTCAGTAAAAAAGATGGTTACGGTTTGATCATTTTTATCACCATGTTACATTTTTTAGCCCTATTTTCAAAACTTATTATATGAAACAAAGCAATTTTTAGTTATAATTGTTAGTAATTTTTAAGTATTCCTGAATATGATAATGTCAGAAAAATATTTCCCTACAATTATTGTTTTCTTAATTTTTGAATTGCTAGATTATTAAATTTGTAAATATGCTCTCTTAATATCAGAATGATTTTATCTGAATATAGAGTCATACATGAATTTTTTACATAGTTCTCTTTGAATTACAACTGAAAAATTTTTTAAATATACTTCACAAAAATTGTCTTAAACTTGTTTCTTGGGATGTTTTAAACCAATTTATTTTAGATTGTTAATATAATATTTTTTACGGATTAAAATATTTATTTATTTATTGTATTTCTAGCAAATCTCCGGGAACTTTTTTTTGTTTAACATAAGTCCCAAAACTATGAAGTAGCAAACTTCTTATTTTATTATTTTTTTTAACATCATGCATTTAGTGTCTTGTAATAATTCAAAAATGTGTTTAATATTTGTTGATTACTGTACTTGAATTGAAGAAAGACATTTTAGTAAAATATTAATTATAAATTTTTATACTTCATTTTTTTAATACATATAATATTTTTAATACATCGATTTACTTGCGTTATTTTTTTTTTTATTCACTTTGTTTGAACTGGAATTTCTTTTTTAAAAACTCTGAATGAAACTTTTGTAAAAATGGAATCACTCTAAATAATTTGCACTTGTACACTACTACACAATAAATCAATAAAATCTTCTAAAAATTGAGCAATCTACATAATTTAGTTTGGTCCGAATTTATTAATTTGTATTCAATTTGAATAAATTAAATAATGTGCATGATTCATTATGACAAATATCTGAAATCATTATAGAAAATAATATCTTTGATAACGAACTTAAATTAATAATTTAATTTTTTTGTCTGTTCCCCAATTTAGCTGCCAATACTGCTGGAGCTGAGTTCAGGCGACTTCCATTTGATCATTGTGCACTTTCACTGCAACCATTTGAACACCCATTGTGTACACCTGAAGGAGTTGTTTATGATCTTATGTTAGTCATTAATCACTTCTTTACTATATTATTATAAGTTTTTATGCAGAAATTTTTGCAAGTTTATTTGATGTTAATCATACCTGGGAAACATTGCAGTTTTTCTATTTTGATGATTCTAAAAATTCCTAAAATTCCCTATGTGTAAAATATTTAGTGCATTTCGCAGCAATTATCACGAAATTTATATTGTTTCGTAAAATCTACAGGATTTTTTTTCCTATCCTTGTTGGCAGCTATGTATTTTGTAAGATTAAAAATGTTTTTATATATTTATTATGTTTTCATTATTAAAGTTACATTTAATTATAAATTGTAACACATTTTAATGTTTCAAATTTGTTAAAGCTTTTTTCTTCTTTTTTTTGTGAGCTTATTCTAAAAATTAAATTGTTTTTAAAGTTTTTTTTTTCAAAATTTTTTATTATTACACTTTCTTTATTTGCTTTCCAATTTCAAAATAGTATTTTTTATTAATTAATAGTTAAGTTTTATTTAGATTAAATTAAAATTTTTGGACTGTATGAGAAGCAGAACTTAGCAAAAAAGAATAAATTAAATCATTTGGAATTGTTTTCATACTATTTAGTTAGCATTTTTGAAAAATGAAAATATTTATTAGAACTTATAATGTGTATATCTTACTGAATTAGAAAAAAGTTTTATTTAATGAAATTGTTAACCATATTTATCTTTTGACAGGCATATTATACCCTTTCTCAAGAAATACCACATTGATCCAGCAACTGGGAAGGTAAACATGTAGTTTCTCATCATTAATAATCTATTAGTTTTTAACGATCATTTGTGTTTATTTTTGTTAAAAAGTTGCTATTTCTATTGATTTTCTTTCACTAGTATTTTTAATTATTATTCTACATTTTCATAATTTTATATCTATCATTGTAAAACATAGAAATGGAAAAATTCATGCTATTCAAACCTCAGAAAATAATAAAAATTGAACTATAGAATTATTACTTCAGTTTTCAACTTATTTTATTCATGAATATGAAATATAATTTTAAAAGTAATTTTGTATGTATGTAATATACCCCTGACTATACACGTTGATCATTTTGGATCGCTAATGTGAAAGATTAGACAATATGGATTATCGCTATCATATAAAAGAATTTGCTTTCATGTAATATTTTAAATATCATAAATAATTGTAAATAAACTTTAATGAAATGCATATTTATTATTATTTTTACTTCTTATATTATGCAGCTTTTTTTTCTTCTTTTTTTTTTAATTTCCAGCCTTTTTATTTAATCAATTGCAAATTTTATTTGTGGTGTAAAAATATAATGGACATGTTTCCTGACAACAAAAATAGTGTCTCTCTAATTAGCATTTTTAGTTTTATGAATTTGAATGTGGTTAGCTATTATCAAAGTAGATTCTATCAGGAACTCTTAGAATCTTGGTAAATGTCCAGTATTAATGGTTATAACAAATAATGCACTTATATGATGTTTATCAAATGAATATGTTTAATTTTAAAAGATAATCGTCTCTCTTTCTATTCAGATGTTAACTTTTTCATTTAATCCCTATTTTTTATACAGATCTTTTATTCCTAATTTCAGCCCCTGGATTCAAAGACCTTAATTAAACTAAATTTTACGAAAAATTCTGATGGATTTTACCATTGTCCAGTCTTGTTTAAAGTTTTTAATGAAAACTCCCACATTGTTGCCATTAAAACTACAGGCAATGTATTCTCCTATGAGGTAATTTTATTTTATTACAATTATATTTTTCTTGTAACAAAATTATATATATTTCTCTTGTAACAAAATGAATCAATATTTTACTGTTTACATTTCAGTTTTTTCACTATACTTAAATAATAATTGACATTTCCTTACTGTATTCATAATTTAAGTTGCATAATTAAGCATAAGACTGTACTATCTTGAAGCCCACTTGCTTGTCTGGAAATAAAGACAGCCCATGTGCAATGCTAACCTCATTGCCACCATCAAGTGAGTAGTCTTGATTGAAATTGTGGAGCCTGAACCTCCATGACTCTTTTAGCCACCAACTGGCGATTAAGAGTGTGCTTAACTTGTTTTAACTAAGCATAATTCTATCGTGAACATTTCAGTGTAACTTGCTGTCTGATTCTCATGAATAAAAGACAAGAAATAAAAATTGATAAGGATTACCAACAAAAAAAATCCTAAATAAATTCTTTTTTAACTTTTTTTCCTACGCGTTTTATAATTTATTCATTTTTGAAGATAAAAAAAAAATGTGTTGGTCAGTAATCATAAGTTGTCTGCAAAATCAAGGTCAAAAAGATATTCATCTTATACCCATTTTTTTTTCTCTGATACTCTCTTCATAATCCAGTCAATAGCAATTAAAAAGATTGTTAGTGAAAGTATACAGCCCTATCTAACATCTAAATCAACCTTGAAGGATTTTGATTGTTGGCCGGCATGGATAGCTTGTATATTGTTAATTTTTATATATTTTTTTGATAATGTTTGCAAAACAATCAGGAATTCCATAGAATTCCAACAGCTTAAAGAGTGTTTCTCTGTGTAAACTGTTGAAAGCTTTTTCAAAATCTATAAAATTTAAATACATTGCTGATTACCATTCAATAGATTGTTCCACAATAATCCGTAACATTGCAATGTGGTCGACACATGATCTGTTAGCTCTGAAACCTGCTCGCTATGGTTTCAGGCTTTTGTCAATTGCATTTTTCCTTCCTTCCTCATTATTCTAGTTAAAAGTTTGCTGCATACATTTAACAAAGTGATTCCTTTCCAGTTGTCACATATCGTCAAATCACCTTTAACAAGCATAATATAAATATCTATTGATTTTGTTTTATTCTTTATGTAGGGACATTTTTGTTTTATCCTAATATATAAGTATAGATTTCTTTTAGTTCGCAAAATTATTATGTTGGTATTGTCTGATATTATTCTAATAATCAATGATGTTAAAGCAAAAAACAATGTGAAGAAAACAAAAATAAAATGCAGAAATGAACATCACAAAATATACCCTGTTTATGTTATAATTGTNTATATGCGTGTATATGTATATAAACAGGACAAATATTAAAAAATAATTTCATTACTTTTTTAACTATTTTATTTATGTGTGATTATTATTTAAGTTTTCTACCCAAATTGAATTTTCTGATGTAAACGGGCCTTTTTGGGAAAGTTTGTCTTATTTTTACCGTGTTAACTCCTTCTCTTTACCACCTTTTTGTAACTTAAGACTTAAAAACATAAACGTTCATATCATTTGATTTTTTCTTATTTGTCCTTTTCTACACTTTATTTAAGAATGTTTCTTTGCTTTAATCTATGTAGCACAAAGCATACCATATCCTTCTTTTTGGAAATTGCTGATGAAATTTTGCCTGATAGTGATTTATATATTTCATTATTTTTTTTAATATTTTATTTATGTGTGATTATTATTTAAGTTTTCTACCCAAATTGAATTTTTTCATGCTATGTAATTATTAAATAGTGCAGAGCAACTACATATAAAAGCACAAATAATTTAACTAATTGAAACAGATTATTTTTTTATTCTAAAACTAATACAATTATCTGTACCAAAACTGGGCATTTTCTAAAAAGAAAAGAAAAATATTAAGAAGCTAACAAACTCTTAATCAATCTTCTGGAAAAAAAAAATACTCGGGGCCATGTACTTCAAGTTACTGTTACGTTCTCTCTTTCATGATGCAAAAAAGAATTTATTCAGAAAAAGTTGCTTTGTATTTGGTGATAATTTGAATTATTGTCTCTTCTGTTGTTAAACTAAACCATTTGCATCAAACCAAAAATCTCTTTAAAAAAAAAAAAGTCCAAAACTAAAAAAAGAATTGTTTTAAATCTTGAGAGCAATAAAGTTTAAGCATTTAAGAATATGATTGGGGAAGGCCTGATCTGCCTTGCACCAATGATAGACAGAAAAGATTCGCCTTGTTGAAAGGTAATTCGGAGAGCCACCTGTTGTTTCCTAGGAATATTGAGCTGGTGACACTGGCTAATCTCTTTCCAAAATACCTTGATTGAGCTGACGGGACTGTCCAAAATGTTCCATCTTTTTGTTTGACGAGATTTCAGTGTAAGTTAGACAAGCATTGCCCTGCAAGGGATCGGCAGAGACAGTCCTGGCAAAGCTACTAGTTATCTCATTAACATTCAATCCAACATGGGAGATGAAACCCATCGAAAGTTCATAGAGTGTCTTGAAGAAGATCGTACTATAAGATCTAGAATATTCAAGCTTGTCTTGTCTCGAACAATCATTCATTGAAAACTGTTAACTGCAACTATCTGTTAAAATCCAAATGTCAATGAAGACAAGTTCAGTAGTCATGTTATTGAATTATAGTCCCTTATAGATTGCAATAAGTTCAAACCCAGATACAGAACAGCATTTAGTATTTTTAATCTCACTCACACTATTATATCAATTACACTATTAGATATCTGAATATGCGCACCATTTCGAGAAATATCTCTCTCACCCCTGTTGCCATCAGCTTACATTTTCAGAGCCAAATGTGGGATGTTACTTCTAAATCCATTGGTCTAGTAAATTCTGGTTTATCTGATTTTTTACACACCCTGGTCTTGATTACACCCCTTGTCTGCTGTAATAGATTAGTGTATTTTGACTAATCATGAAGTTCCCATTTTGTAGTGCAATAATCGGATCATTAAGCTAAAAAGCATTTAAAGTGTAACTTTTTTGTATTGTGCACTGGAGATCTTGTATTCAATTTAGTATATCTATTGGGAAAACTATTAAACTTTTGCAAAAATATGTAATGAAAATTTTAAAATATATTTTAGTACAGCTTATGTATTTTATACTGCTAACTGTAGATATTTATCTTAATTACTTTGGATTTTAAGGTATTGTATTGTAATCGACAATATGCTCCCTCTCCAAAAAAAAAAAAAAAATTAANCCTCATATAGGAATATAAACTTTGACTCCCTCTAGCGGTTTTGCGTTTTGTTTTCGACCATGCACTCTTTGATAAAAATTGTTTGCTTGGGTGTGTACTATCACTTCCTAAAATTTTGCCCATCTTTTTAGAATCAACCTGTATATAAACATATACGCTTATATAAAAATTATCATATTTGCCACCTACTTGGCTGAATGGATCATGGTATATGACAATTAAGTCATTAACAAAATTTTAGTCATATTTTTGATGAATTTTTGTTCTTATTTAGGCAACTATTTTCCTAGTTTTTGGTTACTATTTTCATGTTTTAGGCTACTAAAAGCAACTATTTTGTTCATTTTTTCTGTGGCAACCCTACTTCGTTAAGCCCTATAAAATTTTGATGCACAATAAACGAGTTTGACAGTAAATATATGTTTCATTAAATTATAAAAATTCATAAATTCTCTTTAAATAGATTTTGTAAAAGAAAATCGCAGTGGTGTTCTGCCTTAAGGATTGAAACTTTTTAAAACTTTTAGCAGTGGAATTGAGATATTTTGGCATCCGCGTACCCTTATGTTTCAAGATGAACCAACCATATGTCATAGAACCAACCATATGTCATAGAACTCAAGATGAACCAACCATATGTCATAGTTTAAATTTCCTATTAATTTTTAAAATAATAAAGTTATGTTTCTTCGAACGAATATCAATCCACTATAATTTAATTTTACACTGCTTGCTTAATCAGTGATTCGTCCTGTGGGTTGGACGACACGTGAAATGAACGAGTGAAGCGATCTGATAACTGCGCGAACAATTCCGAGGCCAGGTGAGCAATGGCAAGTGGAAAATATATATATATATATATATATATATTGTTTTAAGGCTATTGATCAACTAAATCTGAAAACAAAGAATTTCAAAGATCTTATTACAGATGTACCATTTACAAGAAATGATATCATTACAATTCAGGTATTTATAAAATAATTACTTTTTTCTTTAAATAATTAATGTAAGTTTAATTGTTTATACTCTTAACTGGGAAGTTTTCTTTCATATAGGATCCATCAAATCTGGAGAAGTTCAACTTTAACAACTTCCACCATGTAAAAAATAAGCTATCTGTGTCTGAAGGTAATAAAATAAAATTGGCTTTTTTCTACATCTGTTTTATTTGCATAGTTCTTCATTAAAAGTTAGCTGAGTGTGTGTCCTGAAAGTTAAAATATTAGAATATTTTCCTATAAAAATTTATTTCTATAGTCTTCCTATAAAAAATTTATAATTCTAATTTTAAAAAATCCTTATTTGAATGAAGCTGCTTCGTTTTTCACAAGAAATTCTTGAATTATCAAAAAATTAGTATTTCCAACTAATATGCATTATTACTTTTTTGCTTTATTAGTTTCTCTAATATGGCTGTGTCAAGTTAATTGTGCAATGCTCAAATATAAAATTGAATACTTTTCTAATTTTTGATCTAATGATTGGACTAAGAAGCTCTAATTCTATTGCTAATATTCCTAATGTTTAGACGTCTAACCTAAAATGTGCTAATTAATTTGTGATCATGATATTGGACATTACAGGTATTAAAACTTTTTTAAATGTACCCCTAAAATGTGGAGAGTAACTGCAATTTACTTTCCTCATTTTAAAGGGAGTGTGATAATTATAGTTCTGAAAGTTCAGACAGAAGAGCATTTTAAAGTTTGGAGACTTTAATATTTATTTCATTTTTTGTGTATTCTTTCATGTTTTGCTGCAACTATTTAAGATATGCGGAAAAAAAATTACGCACATTTTGAAAACTCATTTATTTAAAAATAATATCAAGATTAAAATATTGGGAATATAATTTCAGTATGGATCCCTAGAAAAAATTATTAAAAACTTCTTTTTTTAAAAAAAGGTACATTTTGATTGTATGCATTTCTTTACTCTCTTCAATTATACTGGCTGCAAAACAAATGAATGTACGCATTCAACAAAATGAAAAGAATTCTAAGTAAATAAAATTTTGGCTTTTTCAATTGTAAACCTTTTGTACAAAAGATTGTAGTATTTAAAAGTTGTTTGGTTTGTTGACAATTAACTTCATAAAAAAACACACAATGTACCTTTTTAACATTCACTAGATGCTAAAGAATGACTCTTTTTTTAATTTATGGTGAGTTGAAGCTTCTTTAAAAAAATATTATTGCAAAAGAAAAAAATAGCAGCATTTATTCTTTCACTATGGCTATCTTTCCAAAAATAGATCTCTTAGAGGCCAGCCAACTGCTCAAGCTTTTAATTTTTTAGAAATTGGAGTGCCCTTATTACCCAATTATTGCTACTGGCTTTTTTAATGCTTAAGTTTAAGATAATGAAGGCTATCAGCAATAAGTTCATTCTGTAAAGGCACTTAACATTACGTTTAACTGCCCTCCTTTCAGAGATTTAGAAAGAATTGCAATTTTAAACTTCTGTAAATCAATGTTTTAAAATTCTTCCTTTAATTTTTTTCTTAAATTCCTTCATAAATTTTCATTTACATATTTCTTTTCTAAGCATTGTGAAATTCAGACGAGTCTAACGCATATTTTAAATTTCTTTATATGTTAAACAGTTTTATTCTAATTTATTTCCTTATTTATATTTATGATTTGTAAATTAGATATTTTGCATTACTTGCAGAAAATGGAGAAAAAGATGCAGATTCTTATCACAATTTAAAAAGCGTAAATTCTGTCACTAGAGATGTTTTAGAAGAATTGAAAAGGGAATCTGCTAATAAAGCTTCAGTGAGTAAATATATATTTATGTATCTCTTTTAATTGTTGCTGCCTGAATATATTTTCTGTACACAATTTGTTTGCGAGTCTGAATGCTAAAACACTCGAGATTACGAACTGTAAGAATATTTTTTGATTCTGAGTTTATCTGAACATACAAATATAAAAAAAACTTGGAGAAGGTTGCTTTTTTCTGTAAATATGAGTCTCAAGACCCCGAAGTGCTCTACCAATCTATTCTTTTCTTCTCTTTTCTTCGTCTTTTTTTAATCTGACTTAGCTTATAGCACCATTTAGCTTACTTATTATTATTCAGAATTTTATTATTCAGAGCTGGAGCAGTATAGCCTATTCTAGATCTTGTGCTAAAACATTCAACCCTTAACTCAACTCAAATAATATATTTCTGCATTCTCACATAATTACCATTACATTTCCTTTTTTGTATACAAATACTTTTAATGTTTGTAAGCGTGTCATTAATTAGTGTATTTCCATTTTATTAATATAATACAGAGTGTTTCACAATTCCCTTCATGATTTGGAAGGCTTATATCAAATAAAATATTACCAATACATCAACAAATTTTACTTTACCTAATAAAGAAATTTCACAAGATTTTTTTTTTTTACAAATATACAATATGTAAACCTTTTGTGATGCTTTATATTTTTATATGATATTACAAATGGATTTAATAAAGCGTCTCAGGGTTAATTGCTTCTCGGTATCCAGTTGGAACATTAGACTATTGGAATAAAATTGCAAAGCTAAAGATCTTCTGAAGTCGATGGCACATTCATTGACTGCATCACACATCCCATTACTTTTCAATATCTGTTATGATGCTTGCTCCGGATGATAGTGATAAAAACGATGAAGCTCAACAAAAAACATCCTAGGATATACCCACAACTGATCAAGAGTTTGAAAACTCTGAAATTTCAACGAATGTAAACAGTGAAGCAAATTTGCAAACAATAATAAGCATTGAGAGGAATATTCTTGAAGTTGTGTCTAAAAACAAAAAACACATTTTTTTTTCTAGTAGTTCATCTTATAAGTTTTGAAAAATGTGCTTAGATTTTTTTTTTACCTTGATTTTACATTATCCTGCTTCATGTGTTTTTTAAGGCTAGTCAGACAGAAAGTGTAAAATGAAGGTTCAGCTGTTTATTATATATATTTATATATAATACATTTTTTTTCAGATATATTCTTTTGAGTTTAAAGTCTCTCATTTATAGGAAAAGAAAACAGAGGAGAAAGTGAAAGCTGATAAATATAATGCTGCACACTATTCCACTGGTGCTGTCGCTGCTAGTAGTACCTCCACTGCTGTTGAACCATCTACATTTCATGAAGCTGGTTAGTTCTTTTGTTTCTTCCTTATACATTCCATGAAGAATATCACTTCTCTTAAGTAAATGCACAGATTTGAAAGACTGTTTCAAGTACTTACGATTCTTTTGAATAATTTTTATTGTCATTCACTATGTTAAAAAAACATAATTTCTATAAAAATGTATTAAAAGTACGTCAAAATAAAATTTATTTTTCTACCCAAGGCCTGAACAAAAAAAACATAAATTACAACTACATTTTATACATAAAACAAATTGATTAGATATTTGACTTTACGCAATTTATGTGCCTTAAATTTATGATAAAATATACATAGATCAAAGCCACTTTTCCACTTTTTTTGTTTCATTTTTTTTTTTGGTGGAGGAAATGTTTTTTTTATGATCAAAATTATAATTACTGCTTGTAATTACTAAATTGTAATTACTAATTGTAATTTTTCGAACTAAAAAAAATTGCAACTTTGAAGTTTATTAAAATAATAAATAAAAAACATTTTTTTTTTTTAAATTTTATGTTTTTGACAATTACCCTAATATATTTTCAGTTCCTGTTACATGTATTGCATTTAAAATTAAAATTTTATGTATTAAAAAATTTTTTTTTTCCTTCCTGTTTTATTGTCTTTATCATCTTTATGGGAAGTATTATCACTCTGTCTCATAATGTCATATCAAGTGCTGCCTCTAAAAAAAAAATTCTTTTTTTCTTTACAGCTGTCCTGGATGATAACACTGTACGATATGCCAGAGTTAAGAAGAAGGGTTATGCTCAAATGATAACAAATTTAGGACCCTTAAATTTGGAACTGCATTGTGAGATTGCTCCCAAAGCTTGTGACAATTTTATTAAATTATGCAAAACTGGATACTATGACAACACTATTTTTCATAGATCAATTAAAAATTTTATGGTTAGTATACATCTTGTTCAATTTGTTTCCTTAATATTTAATGTTTTCATATTCTTCAAAAAAAAAAAACTGTAACAAAGAAACACAGTTAAGAATTTCCTGCTTAAAAAGTTTTCCCTTTGAAGTAGTTTATTTTCTTGTTACCTATTTTTCTCCTATTTCTACCATACTAAAATAACCATTTTAAGAAAGAAAAAAAAACTACTTTTTTTTTTGGTTTACAAGTTGTCACAGGCTACCAATTTTCCTTTAGAAACATTTAAAAAATATATAAATTAATAAATAAAACAGAAAAAAAAAATTTTTTTTTAGAAATAAAGTTAAATTTCATGAAAATATCTATATATTATCTTAAAGCTCTTGGTGATCTTGATTGTATTATAATGTAAACAAAAGCTTCAAATGGCTAGATTTTGTTCTAATTATTAATATTATAATATTTCTACTTATGATAACTAATATTTACTAATTTTATAGCTTGAGAAATTAAGCATATTTTTTTATATTAAGCATTCATGATTTTTTAAAAAGTAATTTTAGCTTACCCACTTTTAAATTTTATCATTTGAGAATCCTTTTCTTTCTTTGCTCTGAAAAATTTTTTTTTAACCGGTTTTGCTGTTTGTTGTAATCTATATATTTTTTTAAAAAATTAAGCTGTGTTCATTATTAAATTTTCGTTATTTTCCAGATACAAGGCGGTGATCCAACTGGAACTGGTAATGGTGGAGAATCAATTTGGAAGAAAACTTTCAAAGATGAATTTGCCCCCCACCTAAGTCATCAAGGTCGAGGAATCCTTAGCATGGCAAACTCTGGACCAAATACAAATAAGTCCCAATTGTTAGTCTCTCTTTCATGCTCTTTTATTTTATTTCATATATAATTTTGTTAAGTGTTAATTGGGAATTTTTTTTCTTAGCTTCATTACATATCGTTCATGTCAACATCTGGATAAGAAGCATACAATATTTGGAAAGTAATGTTATACAAGTTTTACAATTTATTGAAAATTAATGCTTTGTTAAATTAATTCTAATTTTATGATATGTTTTGTGGTATCATCCTTTAGCTGTATACCAAGCATGGGCATTGTAGAGACCCAATTTTTGAGAGGAAGATTAAATTATACCGAAGAGTCACAAAAGTTCTCCAAGATTCATGCATAGGGGGAAAAAATCTGCCAAAAAGATTAATTAATTTCTTCCTTTTCTTGTTTTTAACTTTGGGAAATTTAAATTGATGAAAGTTTATTTTTTTCGTCTGAAATATTGAAAGGAACTTTTAGAAATTTCTAATTAGTGAAAGAAAAAAATGCCCCCCCCTCCCCTGCCAACGATTGCTCAAGACAACAAGCAAAACTTGCTTAGCCATCAATGGTGCAGTCGGGTATTTATTTGTCCAGTGGATTTTCATTTTTCATGCATTTAATTCACATCAATAAATGGAAAAAATATATTTTACACAGCACAATGGTAAATTCGTTAACAACTTTATTTCATTCAATTCATTATATTAAGAACATATTGACCCTATTTCTATTTATTTATTTGGATTTTATAATAAGCACTGAACATATGCCCCAGTTTTGGGCTCCTGTTTATCAGTAATTAAGTGCATACCCTCGTTATTTTGTACCTAACCCAGAAGACGAGTATCAATCGTATTTACACAAAGCTTTTAGTTTTGTACCCAGCTAGAAGATGAGTATCTTTTTTTACTATGCCTTTTTTTTCAAACGTTTACAGTATATGCCTGAATATCCATGTGGGAGTTATTTATAATAATGGTGAAAAATATATTTTAGGATGAAACTTTTTATTTATTTTTTAAATTTTATTTTCTATGTATTGTAGTATGTGAATGAAATCAGGTTTTTCACTTCATAATTGCAGGTTAAATCATTGTTGGTGGGAGCTTTTGACTTTGATTTGTAAAAACTAGAAATCATTGAGAAGTTGTAAGATTTACTGAAAATTATAGATGATTATGAAATTTAAATCAATCCATTTGTAACTTAAAAATTATGATTTTTCAATATTAAAAAGTATTTTATTAAACTAATTACAATCATCTATTGCATTTAAATATTTTTAACATTATTGAAAAACAATAAGTATAACTTATTCAATTGTCAAATAAATGATTTTGAATCATTCATGTTCCTGATTATTCCTTAATAAGCAGGAATATACTGTAGCTTTTCATTATATATTTGTCTTGCACATTTTAAACTACCTTGAAATGAAATAAAAAATACTGCTTAACAATCTTTTAAAATTTGAAATACATTTTTATATTATCCATATTTTATAACTGATGTAAGGATTCCATAAACATATTATGATTAATATAAAGTTAGGTTATATTTCTGCTAATTAATGTTTGTTTAACATCAATTTATACTGTCTATGTTTGTTTTTTTGTAAATTGTAAAAAATGTTGATATGAAATTTCCATAACTTCCATTGTAACTATCATAAAATTTAAATTAAGTTGCCATATCCTTACACTAATTCTTACTTGGGATGCAATTTTATTTAAAACTATAAAATTTTAAAAAATGAATTTATTTTGTTAGAGACTTAAACAAAGCTTCAAATTCGTAAAATAAAGAAGTTTAGAAAATCCTTTAAAAAATAAAAACCATTTGTTTTCCATTGTATAGTACGTTTGTAATTATAAAATTACACTAACTTTTATTGCAATACAATCAATGATATTTAAATTTCTAGCAAAACTTACAAATTTCTTTTATGATTTCAACTTCTGAAACTACATGTGAATATTTCAACACCAAATAATAAATTTTTTATGAAAAAAATACCTGAAATTGCAGACTTCTAAGTTGTTGCTTTTCTAATTTTTTAGTTTTGATGTTTTTGGAAAATTATTGATGATAATTACATTTACATTTCTTACTAAGTAAATTCATACATTTTGAAGCATACAAAATACAATCTTACTTTAACTCTTTATAGGGCCATTATTTTTAGTAATGTTAAGTTCCTTCAACTTATTCTCTAAAATTAATTTTTATGACTATTTTTTTTTTTAAGTAAAAAGGTGAGATTTTTAAAATTTTACTACTGTTAAGAATTAGCTATAAACTTGAAATAAATTATGTGTTTATAACTACAAATAAACTCAATAAGAAATTATTCAGTTAACCAGCACATAGTGCTCAAGAGAGAATATGTAGCTCCCTAGCATTAGCCTCTATTCTTGACTCCACACTAACCTTTACTGCTACCCACATTTATGTAAACAAAGCTCTGCAATGTTTTTTTTTCGTTTCATTAATTTATTTGGATTTTCTGAAATTATCAGAGGTGGAAAGTATACTTTCCACAGCCCTATAAAGGTTTAATATAATTGTTGCTACAATAAATAATCCGAAACGTAATCATTGATATTTAATCGTCACACCTTATGTGATTATTAATGATGTCAATAATAATACCAATTAATGCTTTTAGAGTTGTGGGTGGACTGGATACTCTTAATAGAATGGAAAAAATTCTGACAGACAAAGAAGATAAGCCTGTAGTAAGTATTTTTTTATTATCATTATTACTTATTTTCTAATTTAACCACACTTTCTAGAATTAAATTTCTGTTCATAACTATGTCCTTTTTCTACTTAGTTAAATTTTTTCTGCAATTAAACTAACATGCCATTTCAACCAAAAACAGTTACTTAAGAAGACACAAATTAAAATATATTAAAGGGCACCACAATAACTGGGTGTATTTTATATGCAGACTAAAGCAACTCCTATCATAAGCTAAATCTAGAGTTAATATTTAGTTAAATGGCATTTTTTTCTTCATGGCATTTATGCATAAAACTTTGCAGCATTTATGCATAAACTTTTCAGGAACACATTTTCCAACATATAAGTAGGACTGCTTGCAATTCCAACTGTGATTTTTGTTTTTATCAAACTAAAGGGGACAAAGGAAAGGCATTATCACTATTTACCACTAATTGTCAATAACTTTCATAAAATTAAAAACTGTGTCTTGTCCAGAAAAAAAAAATTTAATTTTGAAAAGAAATAGAATTATGAAAGTTAATAAAACTGGAGAAGTGTAAAATGTCATCTAGAGTTATTTTAATAAAAAGTATCAGGGCTGCTTCATTTTTTTAACTGAATTATATGCTTTTAAAGCCTGCAAATATGATATTCGTAAATAAATTAATTGCCCCATAGTAATGTGCCCCAAAATTGCAAAAGAACCTTAATGCTTACAGCCAAATGTGTGCAAATATTTTATTCTGCAAAAACTTAGCTTGTAGCTTGTTACTAAGACCGTTACAAACATAACTTGTAATCTTATTTGTATTATGTGTTATTGTC
Organism: Parasteatoda tepidariorum; assembly: GCF_043381705.1. Classification (NCBI taxonomy): domain Eukaryota; kingdom Metazoa; phylum Arthropoda; class Arachnida; order Araneae; family Theridiidae; genus Parasteatoda; species Parasteatoda tepidariorum. The sequence goes on from NC_092206.1 coordinate 97,106,661, forward strand.
TGTCCGAGTTGGAAAGTCACTCAGTTCTTTTATACTATTTACCAAAAATGTATAAATTAAAGCAACTTGATTTTAAATTTTGTACCTTTTTAGGAAAAAATAGAAATCTTAAAAGTGCAAATATTTGTTGATCCTTTTCAAGAGATAGATGATCTTGTAAGTTATAGTTTTTTATTTATTTATTTTATGAAAAATTTTATATTCTTTAAATTATGCATTTTTTCCTTATAAAGTAGTCGCAGAGTTTAAGTAGTCTTTTTACTACTAAAAAGATCTGCCAATTTAATGGCAAAACATGATGCCTGTCTTGTGTTGATAAATTCTCTATTAAATTAATACAGTACAGAACCCATTATCCGGAAATCAGAAAACCGGAAAGAAATTCGATAAATTTTCCCGCCATTTTTAAAAAAAAATATGTTTTTTTCCTCATAGGATTTTAAGATTTTTCTTTCTTTTTTGAAAGATGTTTACCTTACCATTATTTTGGAAATAATCATTAGTGTATTACTTCATCGTTTTTTCTTCTTTTTAAGATTATTTTCAAATATTTTTTTTTCAGTTGGGTTTAACAATAAAAAAACGGCTTTTTGTAGCGATTCAGAAAACCGGAAAAATCAGTTATCCGGAATAGCGATGGTCCCGATNTAATTTTCCTTTTAACTGATTTCATTAGCTAGCTAGACTAAGGGAAGAGGAGAAGAAAGAATCTGAAAAATCAATCATAGCCAAGAAAGAACCAAGCACTAAAAAACTGAAAGTATATCATCAAGGGGTTGGGAAATATATTGATGCATCACAAGTGTAAGATATTTTTTTTATTTATTTATGGCATTAAATTTTAGAAGTCCACTTAGAATTTATTTTCAATCAACCATATTATACAACCATATTTTACCATATTATACAACATAAGTGAAAGATTTAAGGTTTAAAGAGGCATTTTAGTGAATTTGAGTAAATTAGTTCCTTAAAGTTTATTTGTTGACAAAAGCAAATAAAGATTATGCTTTGCCTTTATTTGTCCACATGCTTCCTATCAGCACAATAAAAGAATCCCTAATATTCATTTAAAATGTTCATGTCATAGCAGCATTCACACTTGTAACATTTTAATTTGCTACCAACTTAAGGTTACTTAACGATTGATTGCTGCCAAATGCACTTGGTACTTTCTTCCACTCCAAAAACATTTTAAGTCTTAGTACCTTCATCCACTGAGTTATAATGGCTCAGCAAAATAAATTAATATTTAATAATTAAATGAGATCTTTCCCAGAAATGTCTCACTTAGATCTGTCTTCTAATAAGCACATAACACATTAAGTTTTATTTCTGCACAAAAGTTCACGATTCATTCAATAGTTCATATGAGTTAATGTAGAATTAAAAGAATTCAAACTGATATACATCCAAATACTAAAATCCAAAATCGTGTAAGTAGGGAAAATTTATGGATTATTTGTTACAAATATAATTTTCATGTATCATTGAAATATATATAAATTATAATGGAAGCTTTCACAGAATGTATTTCTTGCCTAATTTTAAAAAAAAGTATCAACATTGATATAATTCATTATTATACAATTAGTATTTGGAGTTGCATGAGATCAATTCAGAATTACTGATATGACATCACTATTATGTATTGAAATATATTCAAGGTTCTTACAACTCCGGGAAAATCTGTAATTCTCAATTAATTTTAAAAAAATTAGAGAAAATGAAAATTTATACCAAAAACTTAAGAAAAAAGTTCAAAAGCAAGAAAAACATAAAAATTTCTGAGCTTTTATTTTTCCTTTTCATAAGAAAAATTTTAGAAAAGGCTCAATAATAATTATAAATTAATTTCATTAATAAAATTACTCTGTAAAATTATGAATTTTTTCATTTCAGCTTGAACACCAAAAATGATAGTGTATCAGATGTAAAAAAGAAAAAGAATGTATCTGGTAAATTTGATTTTAGTAAGTGGTGATATATATTCAAACAATTGTTGTATATATTTTTGTAAAATAAATATTTTTTCTTAAATTTCAAGTTATTTATCCATTTGCACAGACATTCATGGTTTGCATTTATAACTATTTGTATCGTGTTCAATTGTGATTTTTTTTCTTTTTATTTCTCCATTATTCACTATTTATTTACAAAATTAATGAAATAGTTCTTTTAATTATTGATGATTAACATTAAGCTGCCAAAAAATGCAACAAAGAAAAATATGTATCATCCATTGATTTATTATAATTGGCAGGAAAAAGTGCTAAATAAAAAGGGTCAGTGATGACTTAGACCTTCCCTCTGAGCACCTCAAACTGTGTCTTGAACTGAATCCTTAACATAACATTTCCCAATGAACATAAAGTGACATGTTTCTCCTCAAATTTTTATAATTAAATAGTTCATTTAACTAGTATATTAAGGAGCTGGTTTGGATAGAAAATAAACTACTTGATGCAATAGCATCTTTGATTTTTAGTTTAAGGACAGTTAAATTGAAATTCGTAATATTGATTTTATTAAAATTAATTTATATTCTAATTAATTGAAAATAATAATCTAGTTAATTGAAATTCTAATAATTGATATTCTTAATACTCCTTTTCATAAATTAAAATATGTCATTTATTTATTTTCTTTGAAATGTAACTTTTGAGAAATTTTTTACCTATTTGAAATATAAAAAAAAAAATAATAATAATAGAAAAATTACAATGCAAAGCTTTAGAACCCTTTTAAGGTATCTGATATTATACCAAGTAGTTTGAAGGCACTTGAAATAAGCCCTGTATTGACTAAAGTATTTCTTTAATATATGTATGTGTCGAGTTAATTTTAAAAAAGTACAACTATTTCTAAAATATTATTTTATTTTTACACTAAAAACTTTATTATTTCTTTATGTTCGAAATAAAGTAATGTAATTACTTTTATAATTTTGATTTACTTTATTATTTTTATTTACTTCATTTTTATATTAAAAAAATATATTAATCTTTTTTTCTCATAGAGAATTTTATATGGTAATGCATATTTAATCGTTTCCACAAAAGAACAAATTTGTTTAAAAAAATAACTCCTTAAGCTTATAGATTAGCTGAATATCTTAATCCATCTTTGAAATTCTTGTTGTTAATTATATATCTTTGAAATTCTTATTGTGTTAAACATTAAAAATTCTCATAATAAGACTCTATGAGATTATTTATACATATGAAGTATCCAGGATTCTCAGGACAATAAAAAGTTAGATATTTTAAAAGACATCACAAAATGTTGGTTATTTTAAGATGTGCCAGATAAAGCACATATGAAAAGAAATTAATTATAGCTATTGATTAATTAAAAATGGTGTAACAGTGCAGTTGATGTGTAATTGGTCTGTAACAGTTCAATTAAAATATAATTGGTTAAAAACAATGCCTTCCATAGCTTATCCACATTTTAATTTTAACTGGATTCTTGCCTGCAGTATCAAAATACATTATTTGAAATTCAATGACTGAAGACAGAAAAGCTTTTAATGGACTATAATTTATTTCCTATCATTTGCACTTAGACTGCTGCCTATAATTTGAACCCTCTATGTACTGCAGTCAAAAAACAATAGTTTTATTTTAGTCTATGTTCATATACAATATGAGAGTTTTTATTGGAATGCTTCTCAACTATTATGAATTCTTAAAAACATTAATGCCTCATGCAGCCAGCATTTAAATATATTGTGCATTATTAAGTGATGAGTTTACAAGAGAAACCAAGTACTATGTTCAAGTGTATGTTATATTACAACTCAGTATCTTTTTTGAATATTTATATAAAGCTCACTTATTGTTGCTAAATTTCATACAGCTATAATAGAGATGTATAATTGTGTAATTATTAAAGTTAAACTTTTTAATAATAGACTGTGTTTTGAATATAGAACTTTAGAAAACTTTTAATAACATTTAATCTTGATTAATAATGAAAATCTCTCATTAATTTACGAATTCAAAACTGTTCTGGACTTAACATTCTTACACAAAAAAAAATTATAGTTTGTTATTTTTATTGATAATTAATAATATTTTTATTTTAAATAGAGTATATGTTCTTGTAGTAGATTAGTAAATTGCGTATTTTTGTTTTATCTATAATGAGTCATTAGATTTAGATAATTCTTTTAACATGCATATTAACTTGCAATTCCAAGTGTTTTTCCACTTCTTGTTTCAACCCTTTACTTACAGTGTACCATTACATGTAGTCCACATATTGCATCAGCCGCAAGCAAAAGGTTAAAAAAATGTGTTATAATCTTAATAAAAATGTTACCCTGCATATAAAAGACAAGATAATCATGCAGTCTTTAACTTTTTTTTTTTTAAAAAAACCTGTGGAAAAAAGGGAAGCTTTTTTTTCTCACTCTCTATAACCTACTATAATTATGATCCTTTTCAGAAAATAAATTATTTGTTTGTGTTTATATTCTTAATTATATTTGGTGCTACATACCAACGTGAATAGCTTCAACAGCATTTCCATCTTTCTCAACTTATTTTGGTATCTCAGCAAAAGAATTAATGAAATAATAAATGGGACGAAAAACGAATTAGAAAGCTTCACAAGATGAACAAAGAATGCTGAAAAAATTGTATCATCTTTCATAACCGAACACATAATTATGGGAAACTCAGACAATCTTTCATTTTTTACAATTTAAGCAGCCTTAAACTAAAAATCAATAATCCTGTTATATTAAACTGATTATTTTCAATCCAAACCAGACCCTTAATACATTTAAATAAACTACTTTATTAAAATTCAAAGAAAATCGTACGTCATTTCAGTTACAACAAGAAATGCTACGTTAGAGTTGGTTCCATCTCACAATTGGAGCAGGTGACTACTAACCCTTTCTATCATTCCCATGTAGGTAACGTTCATCCCAACTGTAAGTGCTATGGGATTGAAANCGGGCGGTTTTTCGAGCCCTGTTCTTAATTATATTTGGTGCTACATACCAACATGAATAGCTTCAACAGCATTTCCATCTTTCTCAACTAATTTTGGTTCCTCAGCAAAAGAATTAATGAAATAATAAATGGGACGAATCAGAAGTTAAGCTTTATAAAATGAACAAGGAAGAACGCTGAACATCTTTCATAACCGAACACATAATTATGGGAAACTCAAACAATCTTTCATTTTTTACAATTTAAGCAGCCTTAAACTAAAAGTCCTGTTATATTAAACTGATTATTTTCAATCCAAACCAGACCCTTAATACATTTAAATAAACTACTTTATTAAAATTCAAAGAAAATCGTACGTCATTTCAGTTACAACAAGAAATGCTACGTTAGAGTTGGTTCCATCTCACAATTGGAGCAGGTGACTACTAACCCTTTCTATCATTCCCATGTAGGTAACGTTCATCCCAACTGTAAGTGCTATGGGATTGAAATAACTCTGCCTAGTGTATCCTATGGTAGAATCATGGTGATATTTTCGTAGAACAGAATTCTTGCCAAAGTATTTTCCTCTTAGGAAACAAAAAATTTTGGCTCTTTTTTTCTGTAGAACTTTTCATAGCATGCTTTTTTTCTGCAGAATTGTTTTCAAAAGCAATGTCTTCCTTGCAAACAAGAGACGAAAGATATGCTGCAAATTTTCACTTGTTTTTTTTTTTTATTTCCGATGTTTTTTATTGCTCAGTTATTACTATTGATATTCTCGTGATTTTTTTTATTTGAAAAAAATAACAATATTATTACAGCATGTGAAGTTCGAACCGTGCATTTAAGTATTTACTTTTTGACACGCTCGATTTTCGCAGATAACATCTTTAATCAATTCTTGTTTTTACTTATTACTACTAATTTTCGCGTTTTTTTTTCCATTAAAAAAAATAGACTTCTTTTTCATATAATATTTTTACGGAACTAGAAATTCAAAGTGCACCTTTGATTATTCATCTTTATTGTGACGATACTATTTTTTCACAATTTTGACAGTTGAATTTCTACTGATATCTTTTATATTTTTTTGTTATCATTTTAACTTGTTAAATTCAATTCACTTAATCGCTCACTTAAATAACCACTTTTTAATGTGTACAATTGATGCCAATAGTTCCGTAAATCCATTAGATGTTACGATTGTTTTTTCAGCATTTATTGCTATTGATTTTCATGCGGTTATAAAAGATCCCAATATAGTTCTTACAAGATGAGAAATTTGAATCGTGCATTAGAGTATTTATAATTCTATCATATTTTTCTATAGATTTTTTGCCACTTATTGAAAAGCCCGATCCTCGTTATTTCATTGTAAATCCATGCGATTTTGTCGTCTATCTATTCTTACGGCAGTTACTGTCATGGATTTTACGTTTTTTATTTATGCGGTGACGACTTGTAAAATGTGAATAAGGAAATGATTAGTGTTTTTTTTTTCTTCAAAATGCGAGGATATCACCCATAATATTAGAACTCTTTTATAATTATTCATTCTCAATTCTAAAAAATACTATATCCAGTTTTATTCTTAGATGGAGAATTTTTTCATTAATACAATGTGCTTCTATTATTAGAAATTAGCAGGGCTAGTGTAATATATTTTAGTACCCTTATTTTTTTAATCCTTATCAAAAATTAGGGAAGGGGGAAACACAATACAATCAAAATCTAATAAATCACATTTAAAGAGAGCAACTGTACAGAACATTGAAGCCTGTTTGATTGCAGTTTAAAATTTTATACAGTGTCTAATCCTTTAAGTGTGTGCCTCCTGTTGTGTATTTTTTAGTTTCTTGCAGGTATTGCCAGCAAGTTCAGATCTAAAAATCTCCCCCAAGAGAGTGAACCAAATGCGTGTAGGAAAGTCACATAAAAAAAAAGAAACTTGCAAAGCAAAAAAAAGTTTTTAATAACATAACAAACCCAAAGTATCCAAATGTTAAATTTAAATATAAAAACTACACCTTGATGTGCTTGCTAATTGTAAGTCATAGCAGCTACAATGATTGAGCCAAACAATACAGAAAAAAAAGGGAAAATTAAAAGCTTTTTCAAGTCATTAATGAAGATGGTAATGAAATCACAAGGACAAAATATTTACAAACATGACAATTTGCTATACTCTCAGTGGAAAGTTGCAAATACACAAAATAGAAGAGACACGTTATGCAAAAACAGCAACTTATTTAAAAAAAAAAATCAACCACCTGAATTATTATTTTTTTTGAAATTTTTAAACACACCAAGGCTATAAACAACAAACATGAATACAATATTTTTTGTTCAATTTCCTTTTTTGAAATTTAACAGGAAACAAAACAAATTTCACAAAAACATAAAATGTAAGTAGTAATAGATCAACTGAACAAGTATAAACAATGAAGTATAGATTTAAATACATAATTGACAATCTTAACAGTCCACACATTGCAATGAGCTTCAAAATAAGGGGAAAATGTCAATATACTTATTGATCATAAGAAATTAAATAAATGGTCTAATACATAGAAATGAAATGAAAGTTAATCTCAATCATTATGTGTGTCAAATCAGATCCTACAGAAAAAACTGAGTGCTATGAAATGCTGAATATTATTTTAAAATAGACAAGGGTGATAGCTAAAGTGTCACTCACTAAATCATTATAAAATACTAACACTTTTTAGTATAGAAATTTGTAAAAGAAATGATTTAATCCCAAAACAACAAAAAATATCTTGCATCGATAGTGAGTTCAAAACAAAAATAAGCCTAGGCAAACTATCAAACTCAATCTTGTCAACTTCCTAATAGAAAGTCATAGTTGCTCATCGTATGAACAAATATTTTTGGACAGCAGATTTTATTATCATCAAAACAAATAAAGAAACAAAGGAATGAACTAAAATTGATTCATAAGGTGTTGATTCCTTTATTGAATTTATTTTTCAATTGCTCTAAGCAAAAGTAACTTATCCTAAAAATTAACAAATCTAAGAAAAAATCAACATGATTGAGGAGTGACACTTTAGAATAGCCATTCTTATCATAAAAAAGCTCATTTAGGATAATACAATAATAAGCCGTACTTTTTCTAAAGGACACTTTTACATGAATTTTAAAAAAATGTCTTCGGAATAGGTGCTTTACAAGTTTCAAGAATTTCCACTTGGTATTAGCACAATACATAAATTGTCTACAAGAAGAAAAAAAAACATGGTGTTTTTTGCCAAAAATGCCTTCCTAATCAATTTGAAAATGTGGCTTATCATTATAGTATCCCAAACCCTTAAATTATAATACACGATTAAAAAATCAAAAGCATTTAAAAATCAATCTACAACTTTTAACATAGAAAAATTTAAACATTATTCATTATAACTAGAAAGAAATAACTTTTCAACAACGAAACAAAATATTTTACAGGTTATATTTGAATTGAAGCTCTAAAATAATGCAACAAACAAATGCAAACTTAAAAATTAAAGCTATGCACATCGTGTCTCAAAACAAGCTACATACTATAAAAGAGTATTTATCAGAGCCAAACAAACTACACGTACCTATCAATTTTTACAAAGATTTTTAGTAAAAGCATTTATATCACTTAATATAATTTAAACAGACAAGAATAATAATTTTTAAAAAAAAAAATCACCATATTTTTGAAATATTTAGAAAAATATAATCCCTTCCAATGAATAGGTATAAGTAATGAAACTGTATCTATATGAAAAATATAGGAAAAATTTAAAGTATCTATTCCAAAATCCACTGTTTTTCACAAAAACTGGATAATCTAATTAATTTGTGATAAATTTACCAAATCAAATAATAAAAATATTAAATATGAATAATAAAATTTACAAATTATATAACAAATCGAAATTTCTATTTTGCAGAAAGAACTTTGAAACATTATGTGTTTTTGTTCATTTAAAGCATACTAACATAAACACCAATGTATTTAAGTTTTCTATTAATATTTGTGAAACGCTTGAAAAAGGATATTACTTTTCTGAAAGAAGTAAAAAATTATGACAAAAATAGTTCATTATATGTTAGTTTCAGGATGAAGTCATATAATCATGATTTTAATTTAAATCTAGAATTTTATAGTTTTGTGACAATATAAAAAATAATATAAAATCTAAAATGAAAAAATTATGAAACAATAATTTTTACTTATTTTTGGATAAGTACGAAATACACCTATGAATAATTTAAACGTAAATTAATATTTCAGACTAACGTTACATTCACATATACAAAAGTGTGACCTAATTTTTTTGAGAATCGATAAAAAACTATTTAACAGAAACAGAATAGATAATAAAATTAAATGTTAAACATTTAAAACAATACTTGATTCTTATTTTTAATAGTTATAAATAAAATAATTTTAACTTAGATTGATTCTACATTGGATTAATTTTTTTGCTAGCAAAAGCTGCATTAAAAGATTGCAACGTAATGTAAGAAATAATAAAACGTACATAAAGAGAATGTTGAGAAAAAAAATCGGCCTGAAATGCAAATAAAATATGGTTTACTTAGTGGATTTTTGAACAGGGTATGACTTTAAATTTTATGAATGCAGAAAAAATTACAGAAAAATTTGTAAGTTTATATGACGAGACAGTATTATAGTATACTTTGAACATTTTCACTATGAGACAAATATATATATATGTATTTACAATACACCGGCTGTAGGTAAACAAACTACAAACACATCTATTTCCATATAACATTAACTACCCTGTAGAAACTGAGTCTAATAATGGCACACTACAACAACTTTGCATAGCAAATGTTCATCAGTCATTTAGTTAACTATTCGTATACAACTGCATCATATCATAAATGTCACATCATGATAAGATAAAAAACAATAGTAACATAAACAATTAAAGCACCTCAATGTTAAATCAAAACTCATTCAAGCACACACAAAACTATTTTTAACTTTACACTTAATTGAGAAAAATATGCTATGAAAAAAATATTTTAAAGTTCAGAATTTGCAATAGGCATAAAAAAATCAGTGAATATAATAATTAAAAAGTATGTTTCTTGCAAGCAACTCAAAAATTAATTTTTTCAATAATAATTGAGAAGTATGTTTTCAGCAAGCAATTCAAATTAATTTTTTCAATAATAATTAAAAAATATATTTTTAGCAAGCTATTCAAAAATTTATTTTTTCAATAATACTAATTAAGAAGTATGTTTTCAGCAAGCAATTCAAATCAATTTTTTCAAACACACAAAAAGAACTTTTACAAACACATTTTTTTATCACATCCACCATGAACAGATTTTGAAAAAACTCGTACATTTTACTTTTTTACAATTTTTAAGTGCCTTTCGTCAGTCTGATACTTTGCAATAAAACAGGGAACAAATTTATTTGAGGAAGTATTGAAAAATATAATTCACTACATTCATGAAAATATTTCTTTTTATACTTATCTATATAGTTTAAAAAAAATTACACTGGAAACAATATACTCAAGTTACAATTCATCTTTTCATGAACCATCAAAATTATTTTGATGATACATTTCACAAAAAATGTATTTTATGCACAAGCCTACAAATTAAAAGGAACATGACCATATGTTTATTATGTAATCATACATAGTACCAAGGCTAAACTCTATTGTAAACCTTGATGTACAGGCTGTAGCGGAACAAAGATAATATGAACAAAACATTTTAATTTAATAAACATCTTTAAAGCAATTAGAAGTTAAAGCACTGGAGGACACAATGATTTGCATTAAATTATCTCTAATGTTGCATTTTTACTTTCAAATTTTTAACCAATGTAATTCATTTTAATATTGTAACAGCTAAACTAATATGTAACAGTTAAGTTCCTATCAAGTTGAACCTTGATAACAAAGAGAATTTAAGGTTAATTTTAATTGTCTTATACATAACGGAGTGATACGTAATATTTAAGTTACTATCAAGTTGAACCTTGATAACACAAAAAATAATGCAGTGAATTATAATTAAGAGCTAGGTAGAATTTTGCTTTTAACACTTTTTTTAAATTATGCAACGTATTTCTGAGGCTTGCTTTATGCAAGAATAACAAATATCACCTTTTATTGTGCTGGGAACAAAGTTTGCATAATTGCATGAAAAAAATTATTCAAGAAATATTTCGTATGACGTAAATTGTTTGAGAGCAATCGCCAAGTCAATTCCACAACTGTTAACATGATATGAAAAATTCCAAAAGATTTTATGCTACAATAAATATTTTATTTAAAATTCTCCCATTGGAAACTTTTATTATTATCAATATCAACATAGGGAAATAAAATATAAATACTATATACTAATGATTACAAATTTAAATTGATTGCAATATTTTCTGTTTGCGATTGATTAAATGGGCTTGAATATAAATTTTTTTAATTGCATTCATCATATTTTTAGAATTCCAAAATTTTGAATACAACAGCTAAACTAATAAAAAATAAAATATTCTAGTAAATTCTTTTAATAAAAAAAAAAAGCATTTTTTTTTCAGTAATTTTCCTTGTCTGAACTTATTTTATATATTAGTAGCATTACTCATATGAATTCTTTAGTAAGCAATAATAAGCTAAATGTAAAAAAAAATCTTTTTTAATAAGAATTTTTCTAAACAGTATGAAATCCAGATAATATTTTGGTTAAATCAGTAGAAATAGACAAAATCCGGAACCTTTTGTTCTCCCTGATAAAAAGTGATAACTATTACTTTTAAATTCTCAAAATAGTGACATTGGTTATTCTTGCATTAAGCCATATAAACAATACATAATTATCATAAATCATTTGACTTCTAAGGAAGACATCTGAAGGAAAAGGGTTGATATTCAATCTCAAAAATGAGGTATATGATAGCATGCATCACAAGCCATGTTTTTGTACTGAACAGGCTGCAAGAGAAACACTAACTGATCACGAAATCACTATGCTGCTACCAGTATGATGTAGTTATAATTAAAATATTTCATAATATTCTATTCCAAAAATCACAAAAAAATCTAACATTCTTTTTAGAACTTTAACAATTCTGTTATATGCATTTTTATTTAGATCAAATTTTATTCCCCTTGTTTGCTATTTAACATAAGATTATTATTAACATACTTTGTTCTCAATTCCAAGTAAAGATTTAAATTGAAAGCAAGCATTACTTTTCTTAATATACCCAAATATTTTTTGAATTCATGATTTGAAAAATGAATTTGTTTTTCTATGAGAGGCAGAGGGGTGATTTGTTAGTTAAAAGAACAGATTATCAGAATTTTTCTTAGGAATAAAAAAGGGCAGAGCATTTCCTCTCTGAAAAGGGCACTTGAAGTTTTGAAAGGGCACTGACTTAACACAGTAAAAATGTATCAAAATGTGTAATATTATGTAATAACTGAAGTTTATTCTCAAAAATGTTTAAATTACCACTTACATTATATTATGTGTATATTTAAAAACATAATTTTCTCTCATTATCAAAACAAGAGAAAAATTTGTAGTTTATAAAAATAATTAAAGGCATGCTAAAAAGCAATCTCTGTGAATATTTTTTTTTTCAAAAAAAAAAAAGAAAAAAAAACGGCAAAAAATAATTGATAGATAACGAATTTGAAAGTTTTTTTCTATAAACTATTAAACTGAAAATTAATAACTTATTGAAACTTTCTAAACAGAAAATTATGAGAAACATTTAAAGGTTCCTTTTTTTTTACAAAACAATAAGGTATTTGTTTAAAAAATAGCTTTAAAATTCAAAATCACCTAAAAAATTTATTAATATCTCCCCAAAAAAAGACAGTTTTTTTAAGAGGTTTAATTGCTGGTTACTAGTTAAAGTGGCTACTTTAATTTGACCAGATGAGAATAACCCTAACGAAGTCAATATTCGTAATACTAATCTGAATAACACCTATACACAGATAATTTTACCAATGTGTAATTATTATTTAAACAGTTATTTATTTATGTTTTTTAAATGAAATATGAATAAAAAGGCAGTGTTTTTAAGGGATGGGGGCTTACTTTAACAAAAAAAGCAAAGAGGGCGCATTTATTGAGATCAAAGGGCAAACAGAGCTGGCCACCCTTAAAAAAAAATACTTAGGGAGAACACTGAGATTATTTTACATCCTAAAATTTCCATTTAGGCTTATAAGTTATATTGTAAGTGCACAAAAACACTGTGTAAATATTAACTCATAAATAAAAAGAAATACTTGAGCAATTTTATCAAAGCAATGCTTTACTTTAATAAGAATTTGGTAGAACTTAACTTTTTTTATATTAATACATATGCAAAAGTTTTAAAATATTACTTCATTGATGAAAAATGCAAAAAAAATATGTTGATTCAGGGCTGTCAGTTTTGATAAATTCTCATAGATTTCAATAAATAAATAGCATACGTCAAGATAAGTGCGAAGACCTCATATTTTAACTTGAAAATAAACCACACAAGGGACAAGAAAAGATTATAACTTACGACCATTTAGGATTATAAAAATTTAGGGGGCAAAGTTACTTTTTTTTCAGTCAAAGGGGACTCAAATTGTTTTACATTTATTATGAGATAATATCAAAGGAAATAATCGTTCAAAGTAAACTTAGAAACTTTTTCTAAATCAAATTAAATTTTAGTAGCTGCATTGGAATGAACTGTTAAATAAGGACATTAAAATAGAAATTAAAATAATATTGCATCTATGGAATAGCAAGCAGGATCTACTGAAATTGGTGATAATAATTGAAGGGACTCTGTAGTGGGAAGTCATACTAAATAGCGTATGCTATATAGATAATTAACAACTGAGAATATAAAAAATAGCATGTAAAATCTAATAAAGTGGCCAAAATAATTTAATTGAAAATAATAGATTTAAGAGGGAGAAATAATAACACTTCTTAACATTGCACAATTATCTTGTACATAAAATATAATTTTTTTACAACAGATAACACAACAAACTTAAAAAGAAAAAGACTATACAAATAAACAAGATTAACAAAAAAAGCCTAAATTAAAATGAACTCGTTTGTCCCATAAAAGCTACACAAAATATCAGACAAATAATTATTTATAATCAGAAAAAATATTAAGACAATAATTTCAAGAATATAACATTATTTATAGACTTTTTTAATCAAAAATTTTTTTCATTAAAATTTACAAGCCTTCCTTTAGATTGTTAAATACTTTAGGAAAACATTTTAATTTAAGAGAATTATTCACATAAAATTAACCTTTCGGTTGCACTTCCAAAAGCAAAAATGTCTGACAAAAAAAAAATTCTAGTGTCAATAGTCTAGAAAAAGGTTTATATTTTAAAGACAATTTTTCTTTTTTATCTTTCATTTTAATTTAAATATTTTAACCATGATTCACCAATTTTGAGCCTAAAACTATAACAGGCTAATCAAAGTAAATCTAAAATTTTTGCATAAAACAATTACAAGCTAATTATATAAATTTTTATTTGTTAGACTTATATAAATTATTATATAAGTCTAACAAATCTCCTTTTCTTAAAAAAATTAATGAAATTTAAATATACTCTTATACAATATATAGGTAAATGTGAAGCATTAATGCGTATATAAATTTTGAAATTATTTTTAGGGTAAAATTTGTATAAATTTACTTAAGCAGGAGTTATGATTTAACTTATGTAATTAATGATCATAAACACATAACATAATAAATGCCTATAATAAACAGATTGACATTATAGGCAAATATATTATACTTGATTTGCAAAAATTGGATTTAAAATTTTACACAACCCCTATACATTATTGCTGTTCAACAATTAATCACCCATATTGTCTTCAATGAAATAATGAAAATTTTTTGAAAATAGGTTCTTTATAGAATGTTTACTTAACAAGGTTTTTATATCTTTTGTTGGTACAGTAGGGAACCGATTATCCGGAACGGTCGGGACCATCGCTATTCCTGATAACTGATTTTTCCGGTTTTCTGAATCGCTACAAAAAGCCGTTTTTTTTATTGTTAAACCCAACTAAAAAAAAAAATTTTGAAATAATCTTAAAAATAAGAAAAAACGATGAAGTAATACACTAATGATTATTTCCAAAATGATGGTAAGGTAAACATCGTTAAAAAAGAAAGAAAAATCGTAAAATCTTATGAGGAAAAAAAAAAAATTCTAAAAATGGGGAGAAAATTTATCAAATTTCGTTCCGGTTTTTTGGTTTTTCAGTTTTCTGATTTCCAGATAACGGGCTCTGTACTGTACATTAAGATTGGTACAGTAGGGAACCGATTATCCGGAACGATCGGGACCATCGCTATTCCGGATAACTGATTTTTCCGGTTTTCTGAGTCACTACAAAAAGCCGTTTTTTTTATTGTTAAACCAAACTAAAAAAAAAAAATTATGGAAATAATCTTAAAAAGAAGAAAAAACGATGAAGTAATACACTTATGGTTATTTCCAAAGTGATGGTAAGGTAAACATCTTTCAAAAAAGAAAGAAAAATCCTAAAATCTTATGAGGAAAAAGAATATTTTTTAAAAAAATGGCGGGAAAATTTCTCGAATTTTGCTCCGGTTTTTTGGTTTTCCGATTTCCGGATAACGGGTTCTGTACTGTATAATAAAGCTCATACAATAAGAGGACCAGAATGAGAGGCTTCAGCATGCATATTCAAATGTTTAAAAAATATATTATTTTTTAATAAACAAAGGTTAAGAATTAAAATAATATCTTTTTCAGGCTACAAATTATTTAACAGTAATATTTTGAGAATTTTGAAAGTTTTGAAAAAAATTTTATCATAGGAAATTTTAAGGTAGATGTACCCTTCAAGATAGCTTTTGCTTAAAAATATATAAAGTATATTAAGCAGATTCAGCGTATATCTAAATTGCAAGTAGCCCATTTAACCATAATACTGCAACATAATTTTGCATTAGAAAAAAATTAAGCTTCATAAATTTGCCAAACATTGAACTAAAACAAAGTTTATAAAAAGTAAAGATTGCATATTATCAAAAATATTTATTCGAAAAAAAAAAAAAAAACAAGATCAAATTTTTTTTTTAAATAATGGAAAAATTCAAAACAAATTTTTAGCGAAATATTGAGTACTCTCATAGAATAGAATGCAAATAGATAGAATTCATAATTTTGTTGTTAGAAATATTATCAATTATTAATTTGAAATCAAGTAATATAAATGTTGACATTAACATTTAATAAGAAATTAAAGACAAACTTATTCCAAATTTCATTTTGTAAATAACTATTTTCAAACCTTTAAGCATAATTAATCAAAATAAAATCATTAATGACAAAATCATATACAAGTATATTTATAAAGTAAAAAAAACTTTAAAAAAATATTTTTCCTCTGTGATAACAAAAAACATTCACATTATTGATATAGAATTTCACATTAATTTAACTAATAAAAAACTGCCTCAAGCCTGAAATATTGATTAGAATAACATTAACTAATGTAAATAAAAATGTCAAAATTATTTTTAAAAAATAAAAAATAATTTTAGAAAACTTTTGTAAATTACTTTATTTTACCTTTTTTAACAAATCAAAGATATCAATTTTAAGTTTCTATTTTATAAGGCAGTTATTTTAAATTATGTCACCCTAAATGAAGTATCTGATTTTAATTCTAAAATACAAGGCAATCAAGAAAGCTAATAATTATTAGAAAAATAAATATAAATAATTTTAAAAAATGCTTGCTAATTGTTCTGCTTAATTTTCCAAAATAATTTCAAAAAGTTAACTATTTCCAAACAAAAAATTTTTTTCATGAAGCAGTGATTTCTTGATTCTGGTTTAGTGATTTTGATTTAGTGATTCTACATTAGATCAACTGAAATAGAGAATTAGATAATAATACTTAACAAACAAAAAATTTATTCTAAAATATAAGGCAATAAATATATTTATTATTTAAAATATATATATGAATAATTTTTTAAAAATGCTTGCAAATTAATTTTTTTACCTTATTTGTCAAAAGATAAAGTTTTGCTTACAACTCCAAAGTATAAGCCAAAAGAATTAGCAATATAATATTTTCATAAATTCTAATTTAAAAAATCAAGAAGAGAATATTTTTTAACACTAATACATACATTTCACAGGCAACGACTTTCTTCTTTAATGAAGAATGAAATTTATAATTTTAATCTACTCTATCGATGATATATAAAAAAGAACTACAATTTTTTTTAAAATATTGATTTCAACTAATATTAGGTACTGCAATCTATAAGAGATAATTTTTTTTAAACATCAAAGAATTTTAATTCACTACAGAAGAGAATCGACATTACGAGATATTTAATTCACTGGGATAAATTACAGATTGGGAATGCAGTTCTGCAAGTTTTTTTATTGAGGAAGGGACACATTTTTGTTTAATTTGAGCCTTTTTTATAAACTTTGGGACAAACTACAAGACAGTTTACGAGGTGGGAAAATGAACTAATCAGTTGTATTAGAAGTAACAAAAAGAAGTATATAGGAAACTTGATTGATTCGTACGACTTCTGCAACAACCGATTAGAACTCAACAATGTAAATACTATACTACAAATGCAATCAGTGTGCTGATATATTTGTGGACTGTCTTATGGAACTATATTAATCAACCTCGAAAAAATTGAGGTTTTTTTTAAGTAAAATAACAAATCTGATGCTTATGAAGTATTATTGCATAACATTTTTGTTTCATCTATGTGATAAGCTCTGCGTAAAAAACTGTATTCAAATTACATAATCGGGTTATTACCTTTGTCAACATTGTACTAGTCTTTCATGGCTTATGGTGCTATGTGTAGTGGCAGCTTTTGTACCTAGCACTGATTACTATTCACTGATGATCAAAGACAGCACAGAAGAAAACAGGCAATCAACTGGCAGCTCACACAAGCATAATAGAAAGTAAGACTAACAGTAGTACAAAGCAGTCACTGATTTATTAGGAGTAATTTCTAAAAATAAAAATAAAAACTAGTTTTGGGTCAGTTGTACAGGTAATTCGTTTTCCTGATTCCTCATTAAATCGTTTTCAGATTCTGGCAAGCTATCGTTGACATTAGGATCAACAGAAGCATTCCTAGATGGTCTATCTAAATGATCACTACCATTGCTGCAAACAGGCTCATTTTCAACTATACCAAGATGGGTACTGCTTGGTCTAACTAGATGCTCATTATGAGGACTACCAATGAGTTCATTTCTATTATGATGATCTGAAGCATGTCTTGAAAAATGATCTTTATTTACAATTCCCATATGTTCATTATTAACAGGATCTATGTGCTCATTGTTGACTCGATCGAAATGCTCACTGCGAGCATTAGCAAAATGTTCATGGTTGGGACTAACCATAAGTTCGGGAGGCGACTTATTCATATGCTCATGGTTGAGTCTACCCATATGATCATTAGCAGGTCTACTTGACATGTGTTCATTATTAGCTCGACCCAAATGATCATTGGCAGATTGAATCATGTGCTCATTATTAGATCTCCCAATGTGCTCGTTGCCGGAAGATACCATGTGTTCGCTGCGAGGCCTACTCATAATATCATTGACAGGTCTATTCATTTCATTGGCAAGATGTTCATTACTTAGATTATTTAAATGTTCATTGCTGGACTGACTTAAGTGATTACTGTTGGATCTTCCCATGTGCTCATTAGAATGATTTATATGATCTTCCATATGTGATGGTCTACCTAAATGTTCCCCATTAGGTCTACCTAAATGATCATTTGGCCTTCCCAAGTGCTCATTATTCGGCCTACCTATGTGCTCATTAGATCTACTCAAATGATCACTTTGCCTACTCAAATGATCATCATTCTGTCGAATCATGTGTTCACTTGGTGGTCTACTAATGAGCTCATTGTTAGGTCTTCCTAAATGATCAGTAGATGGTGGCCTACTCATGTGATCGTTATTCAGTCTACTCATATGCTCTTGCCTACTTATATGATCACTACTTGATCGACCTAAGTGGTCACTATTAGGCTGACCAATATGATCATTTGCCTGCCTCAGATGTTCTGAATTTTGCCTCATGTGTTCATTTGATTGCCTCAACATCTGTTCATTAACATGTCTTCTCATTTGTTCATTTCTTAAAAGCTGCTCATTGTTTAATCTTGGCATAGATTCACCACTAGTTGAAGCCAAATAATTGGTACTTAATCGACCTAACTGTCCACTTAAAGATCGTTCTAATTGTTCATTAACATGCCTGTTTATTGTCTCATTATTTAACCTGCCCAAGTGGCCATTTAAAGATTGTCGTAAAAAGTCATGACCGGGCCTACCCATGTGTTCATGCAAGGATCTATATAATGCTTCATTACTAGATCGACCAAAGTGGTCATTTAATGCTCTACCTAAAAGTTCATTTCCTTGTTTACTAAAAGAATCATTTGGCTTTGAAAATGATGAATTCCCAGTTTTCAAAAGATGGTCATTTATAGTTCTTAAAGATTCGGACTTACTCATTGGATCATTTATCTGACGTACGGAATGATCGTTAATGTGCTTACCGTTATGGTCAGGAGCTTCTATTTTGTAAATAGTTTCAGACATTTGCTGCCTCATCGATAAATCGTTGGCAGCTTGTTTGACCAAATGCTCATTAAGTTGTTTCAAAGACAAATCATTAGGTGGGCGGCCCCGCCGATTGACCGATAAATTAGAGCTGTTATTAGTGATAGCCTTATTATTATTGTTATTGGGGCCAGTGATACCCCTATTCACGTGATTCGCCATATGACACTCTAAACTAGACCTTGTGACAAAAGATTTGCAGCAAATGCCACATTGATAGGGTTTATCTACATCGGGTGGACGGCAGTGTAACTTCATATGCGTTTTCATGTTACCTTTTTGCGTAAAACATTTTCCACAAATCTGACAAGCGTGATGCTTTTCACCGCTATGGGATCTCATGTGAGTTTTCATGTTACCTTTCTGCGTAAAAGCCTTCCCGCAAACTGCACATTTGTAAGGCTTATTACCAGTGTGACTGTTCATATGATATTCCATACTTAATTTTTGAGCAAAAGTCTTACCACAAATTTCACATGAAAATGGTTTGATGCCTTTATGAGAAAGAATATGAGTATTTAAGTTACCTTTGAGAGTAAACCGCTTGCCGCACACTTCGCATTCAAATGGCTTCTCCCCATAGTGAGTCCTAAGGTGGGTTTTCATATTTCCTCGTTGGGCAAAACCTCGACCACAAATCTCGCATGAATAAGGTTTAGTCCCAGAATGAGATATGAGATGCGTTTTAAGATTGCCTTTTTGTGTGAAGCTCTTGCCACAGATCTCACAGCTGAAGGGTTTTAACCCTTGATGTATGCTTCTGTGGTAATCCATTGTGGATTTTTGGGTGAAACCTTTGCCACACACTTCACAATTGAAAGGCTTGACTTTAGAATGGCAAAACATGTGATTCTTAAGGTTACCTTTCTGCGAAAATTTTTTCCCGCAAACCTCGCAGGGAAATATTTTCGCCTTCTTGCTATCCTCTCGATCCACAGGGCCGCCACTCACTGAAACGTTATTATGATTGTTTACTCTGCTTACTAGATTTCCGTTTGACGGAGCGGTGGTTAAATACGAATTCTGATTTGTAACTTCTCCTTCTGAACGAGCTGTGCTACTTGGTATTTGAAGCATAGGGGGTTTTTCCATCATAGGGTGATCGGTAAAAATGCTATAGGCATAAGCACAAGAGCTCATGGCAATAGCGGCGGCCAAGCTGGGGACTTGGGTCGGAAGGTCCGATGGTAAAAAGTTGTGTTCCATCGTAAATTTCTTTTCAATTGTTGTATTTTAGGAATAATAAACCAATTGCGATAGTATCTTAACGCACAGGAAAACATTAAAAAACAAATTCACAATTTTCGCGAAATACGCGACACACAATAAACAATGGGCATTAGTTGATCTTAAGTCACAAAAAAATATTTAGGCAATAATTACCTTTTTTAAACTTTTAAGTATTTAAAAGCAGCATAATTGCTGCCAAAAACGTGTTGAAAACACTGTTTACAAACAGTTCTGTCACATAATGAACAAAAATAACAGCCACTACACATAAACAAAACCAATGGCACCCTATAACTCCATATCGATAAAAGCCATCAGATCAGTAAAAAAACGCTTTGAAAAAAAAACTAGCAGGATTGCTTGTTTGCGAAGGTAATGCCAGTTTTAATGCTTTGAAACTATTTTTTTATGAGTCAAAATAAAAAATAAATTTAATTCCTTTAAAAACATTTCTTACAGCTCGAAAATGAACAAAAATAATAATTAAATCATTAAGTGAAGGAGATTAAATGTGTTTTATTAATTAGGGTTAACATCACTATAAAAGAATGGGACAGTTTTTCCTCATCCCTGATTGGTTGATTTTATTTTCTGTTCTTTATGACGAAAAAAGAAAAGAAAAGTGCGCGATAGTAAATTGTTTTTGTTATAATTTAAATGTTAAATGAAACGAAAATTTAACTTACTACTTTGAACAGCTATGAATGACAGGTTGATCTTCTAAGTGAGAACTCTGATCCTGTTTGCTTTTGTTTTTGTTATTCGATATCCCAAATATTCTAAAACAACAAAAAATTTCTGAAACATCGCTAATATTAAAAATTAAACGATTAAATTAATGACTATATTATAATAAAATGGAATAACGTTTGTTAAATGCTTTAAAAAGAATCAAATAAATGCTTTTGCTAAAATTATTTTTATTTGTTCAAATTATTTTAAAAATTGAAACAAAATAATACGATCTGCAATAAGCTAAATATTTTAGACTGTCGCGATAATTTTATTTTAAAATTTAGAATAAGAGCAGATAAAAAGCGCTTTCTTAGAAATTTTATAAGGAATCATAAAGAATGAAATTAAGAATCCAATTAGCAGTAAACAATTACAACAACTAGGGCTCATGACCTACCGATAAAGGGATATAATATAGAATTAATTTGCAGCTTTTATCAACAACTCTTCATGCGTATGGTATTATATTCCCCTTTACTAAACTTTTTTCTCTGATAAATATAGAAGAAATGTTAGAAAATGTATAAAGTGCACAAACCAAACAGCAAGTGTGCTGGATATCGAATCTGCGTCAATCACGCTCATCCGATATTTATATACTCGATACATTAAACTAAACCTATTAAAAATATTATATCTGTGTATGGAAAAAGTATCTAAATGGCACACTGATAAATTTTTATTTAAGAAACTTCAAAATTTAAACAAAATCCGATAAAATATAAATTTGATACATTTAAAAAAGAAAAAACAGGATTAAAAAACCGAAACTGAGACGATGGTGGTATAAATGTGATTTTATTACAAGTACAAATCTTTTGGTTTTTATTATTATCATTATTGTTGCTTTTATTATCATTATTGTTAAAAACTAATATACGTTTATTAAAATAAATATAAGAAACCTTATAAGATACTATATAAGATACATAATATAAGACATTTTTTTATTTTTAAATATTTTATTTATTTATACAACCGAAAAATTCAGTATGAGAAAAAAACATGCTAAGTACTGACTACTGACCACTACTGATACGTGATTTTATACCATTTTGAAAAAAAAAATTAACTGTGTAAATTAAGGGTTATTCAAGTGAGAAAGAAAATAAAAAAGTTGCTTTGCGGATCTTTCAGATTCAGGATTGGTCCGAGCTTGAAAATGTTTAAATATTTTTATTTTTCCCGTCGCTTATTTGCACTCACTTGTCACTTAATTTGCGACATTTATTGAATGAGTATTTTTTCTTTCATATTTCAGAAGGATTTTAATTCCCACAACATCTTGTACAGACCGCAAAAAAAAAAAAAAAAAA